>NC_034593.1:90869416-90871571 GCF_900095145.1 Mus pahari | reverse complement strand
CAGGCGCTGAGAGCTACCATTTTACCTGAGTTTGACTGTTTGAAGTTCCACGAGGCATTTGTCTTTCTGTCTGTCTTGTTTTGATAAACACAGTGTCTTCCAGGCTCATGCGTGCATGCGTGCGTGCATGCGTGCGTGTCCTATGTTGTCTTTCCCCATTCATCTGTTGACAGACACTTAGGTCGACTCTCTCCTGCTCGGCTCCTGTGAACAGTGCAGGGAAGAACATGTCCTGCCTGTCACTCATCATCATTTTAACAGCCTTTACACGGTGTCACTTTGGAAGAAAGTGCCTGTGGGTGGAAGTAAACCATGAAAGACAGAAGGGTTTGTGAATAGAAAGGACATGGTCTGTTACAGAACACAAGTCCTGGGGACAGCATCTGGGCATCCCAGTTTCATGGATCAGGTGGGCTCAGCTTCAGGTCCATGGGATGCTGTCCTCTGGTCACAGCCCCTGTGGCAGTAATTGGCAGTGTCACTGCCAGCACAACCACATCTTCAGTGTCCTGAAAATCGTCCCATTGAACAGCGGAACTTAGAAATGTCCAGTTTGGAGAATGGGTGTGGCTCCAGAGAGATGCTTGTCTTGAAAGGCAGGAACTCTTTCAGCCCACGGACCACACCCTCCCACCTGTAAGCCAAGTGTGGGAGTTACTTGCCTTTTAAAAGTCTTACTTCTGGGCATGACGTGGGAATTGTGATAAGTAGTATATGCATGTTCTTACACATGTTGGTGTGTGCATCCGTACACCTCCCCCAGTGTGCTCCAGACACCAGATTAAGCACCTTTTTGTTACTGTAGTGCTTGTGTTGAGGGGAGGGTACAAGCGCAGTCGTGCACCAATATACGTGTGGAGGTTAGAGAGAACTGTGGAGTTTTCTTTTCCCGCCTTGTTGGCAGGCTCTCTGCAGTTTCTGCCATGTTGTTACTCTGGGCTAGTAGGCCTGTGAGCTTCCAGGTAATTCTCCTGTCTCCGCCTCCCAGCTTGCCATATAAGTGCTGGAATTATAAGCGAGCACACCAGGCTTTTCACGTGGGCTCTAGAGATTGAACTCAGGTCATCCAGTCTTGCACAACTCTTACTTTTATTTGCCGAGCCCCCTCAATGTCTGTTCCAATCCTCAGTCCTTGCAGTGAAGGTACAAGTATGTGGTTGTGGTCATCGCCTGCATCGTTACAGATGAGACACCAGAGGGCTTAAGCGATGTGTTAAAGATTGCCTGCAGGTCAGTGGCAGAAGCAGAACTAGTACACGGTCTGCTTGCTGAGCCCTGGCATGGCATGGCAGCACTGCACACCTTCTTCATTGTTCTTCGTGGCCTCATAAAGTAGTGTGCAGGTTGAGGCTGTAGCACCAGGGAGTGTTACCTGTGTCAAACTCAAGGTATACAGAGGTCTGTTAATGGCAGCCATCATTAGGTCAGAGGTTAAGTGCAGGGTCCAGGGTAGCTGTGCGTCATATTTCTCTTTCACTGGCTCCAAGCCTCCTCCACACTTGCCAAGAAACCCGTATTAAGAAGCCCTTGCGAGCTTTCCTTCCTCTGTCTGCCCATTCCACATTACCTGAGGTTCTCCGGTCACCACATACTCTCCTGCCACCATGGCACGATGCTCTGAAGCTTCAGAGTCCCCAGTGGTGACACTTTTCTTCCGAGTTCCCCTTATGTTCTCTAATATGCCAGTTGCCCACTTCACAGTGACCGTTTGGCAAGGGCCCACCCATGAGGTTGACCTCTAGGGTGCAGCCCAGTCTCACCCTCAGTTAAATTCTCAAGAAGAGCAACATTGGAGAGAGTGAAGGTTGGAGTCCTTTCCATTTCCTAGCCCTGTGAATCATTCTTGGAGAAGTCACGATGGTATAAATTTCATTAGAAGTGTAAATCACAAAAGAACAGTTCCTTGACCTCAGCAGTTTATAATCTGTGTGAGTCATAAATAAAAGCAGTGAGAAATAAAACAAAACTGCTAGCGGTGATGGAACGAAAGACAACACTGGAAAGTAGAGGCCTCCGTTCAAGTAGACTGACTTCTCGTCGAAGGCAAAGCGCTTGGAACGAAAACTGGATGTCCCGCGCTACCTTCCCGCCAGCAAGAAATGACGCGGCACACAAACAGGATCCTTCTACAGCAACGCTTTAATGCTCTTGAGAG
>NC_034593.1:90813910-90864855 GCF_900095145.1 Mus pahari | reverse complement strand
AAGGCAGGGCACAAGGGAATGGAAATCTACCCAGCACATGCGCAGCTGCCTTGTTTGTTTGTTAGAGCACAGGACATCAGCGCTATCTTGTAATGGCGAATGTGAGGGCGGCTCCCCACAACTGGAGACTTTTCTAGTGACCTTACCATCAATACAGAACAGATGTCGAGTACCCACTGGGTTCCAGAATTTTGGGGTTAAGACTCTTAAGCAAAGTTTCAGAGAGGATGACTGGTGTAGGAAAGACATATGAGAGCTCAGAGAAAGAGCAGCATCCCCAGCGATGGGAGGCTTGCGGAGCGTCTCAAGCACTGCTGTACCACAATGGCATCAGCCTATGGTGGTGGGTGAAGAGCCTCAGGAATAGGGGTGACAGGGGAGGGGAGAGGAAGGAAGGCTGCCAAGGGGTTCTAGTGTAGGTTCCTTAAGGAGGCAAGTGTAGAAGCTGCCTGCAGCCAGTGAAGATACAAACGTGGAAATAGAGGAGGTGGATGGTGGTATTGAGCAGACTTACCAGGGCCAGGTTCACTATGTGATGGTTTCATGGTTGGCAGAGATACAGGGTGAGTTATTTGTGGCTTTGGAAAGAACATCCTTTTGCGGAGTCTTAAGCGAGGGGGTGTTGGCTGACTGGATACAGATTCAGTGGAAAATAGCAAATGAGAATAAAAATATCTGAGAATGAGGCGTAGGGGCCTTGCATTTGGGGCATAGCCAGGGCTGGCAAGAATCCGAGTCCTGGTGGGACTGGTGGGCCTCAGATTGTACATTGTTCTTTAGGTTAGAACTTTGCGTTACTGAACCAGTGGGAGCTTTGGAGGTCTGAAGCTTTCTTGGTATTCCAGAGACAATCCTGATAGAAGGGGAACACTTAAGTTACTGAGATCTTTCTCAAAGACTTCAACCTCCTAGATCACCTGTTAGCGTCCCCTTGTCCTGTGCAAAAGTAAGGGTTTTGACCCAGGATGTGTGGCTTCTGGCCTTGGCAGTTTCCTTCCTTCTTTCCTTCCTTCCTTCCTTCCTTCCTTCCTTCCTTCCTTCCTTCCTTCCTTCCTTGTTTTCATCTCCTTTTTTAATGTGTGTGGATATTTTACTTGCACGTATGTCTGTGCACACATGTGTACAGTGTCCTCAGAGGCTATAAGAGGGTATTGGATCCCCTGGAACTGGACCGAGAGATGGTTGTGATTGCCATGTGGGTTTTGGGAATTGAACCTAGGTCCTCTGTAAGCAGGTAGTGCTCTTAAGTTATGAGACACCTTGGCAGTTTTCTTAAGGCAGATACTTGAAGAAGTGGTTTACAAGCTTTGAGAAATACTCTCACAGGGCCCTTCCTGCCCAACACCAAGACTTGATTTTTATTTCAGAAGCTGGCAGGATGGACGGTTTGTTGGGATGAGAGTAGTCCTTGACTTGTTCCTTGGACAATTCTTATGTTGTTGTGTTTTCTCTTCCCCCCTTCAGAACCAGAATACCAGGTCTACCTGAACGCTTCTAAGGTCCCCGGGTTTTCAGATGACCCCACGGAACTGCAGTGCCGGGTGATAGACACGAAGCGTCTGGAGGCCGGTGTCCGACTTACCGTGTCGTGGTACTATAGAATGAACCGTCGCAATGACGATGTGGTGCCCAGTGAGCTTCTCGCAGTCATGGATGGGGACTGGACTCTGAGATACGGAGAGAAGAGCAAGCAGCGGGCCCAGGACGGAGAGTTGATTTTCTCTAAGGAGCACACAGACACATTCAATTTCCGGATCCAAAGGACTACGGAGGAAGACAGGGGCAATTATTACTGTGTTGTGTCTGTCTGGACCAGGCAGAGGAACAACAGCTGGGTGAAGAGCAAAGATGTCTTCTCCAAGCCTGTCAACATATTCTGGGCCTCAGAAGGTGGGAACGGCATGCTGTCACTGTTCAGTTTGGTTTAGTTCCTTAAGTCATCTGGCCATGTTTGTGTGGGTAGCTCTCTGTGTTGGTGTAGGTACCCCCACTCTCCGTTCACACTAGAAATCTGTGCTCATACACTAGGGGGCTGGAACCACAGGGCCTTTTTTACCCTCCTTTGGGCTCACTTGGCCAGGAGGAAAGGGCATCTGCCACTCACTGTCCTTAGCAAAGCCTTGCGTTTCCTGAACCCCAGTGTTCCTTTTTCTTTCTTTTGGATGCCAGCCTCAACTCTGAGGACATTTGTCCCAGAACCTCCTCTCTGAGGACACTTGTCCCAGAGCCCACCTCAGTGGCTGTGGTTTTTTTCCCACATTCCTTGAATAGCTGGGAATAGAGGAGTCAGGCACCCCCTGGTTCCTCTGCAGTTTCTACCATTCCCCACCTGTCCCGAAAGACCCCCTCCGTGCCCAGGGCCACACCTCTTCCTCCTGTCACTCATCCTGATTGACTCCTTGCTCTTCTCATCTGCTGGAGCTGCTCGCCTTGGTTTCATAGCCACTCTTGTTAACTGCTCCTGTCTGGCTAGCTGTGTTGAAATCTTCCTGGGAGCTTTCAAAAAAGAAAGGATCCCAGTAGAAATTATGTTTAGATTGGTCTGAGGCGTGTGTGGTCTAGACACTGGAATTGAATCCTCTAGAGGGGCCACCGTGGAGGACCCTGGTGTAGACAATGTTTTCATTCTCAGCCCCCTGCCTTTGTCTCTCAGTATCATGTCCTCTGTCCCTTTTGGTCTTTCACTCCCAATTCTTTTCATCTGACCCGTTCACTTCTGAAACCCAGCCCTCCATAGCCCAGTGTCACTGTCTGGTTCTCTAAGCCCACAATCTCCCCAGATCATTCCCTTTAGTGCTTCAGCCCTATTGGCTCTGTCTTCTGCCATTGTCCTTCTCTCTGGGCCTTTTCTTCTCTCTTACCAGAAAGTTCAACATGGACCTGGAGCCCTTCCTGAAACACGTCCAGGGCTGGGGGTAAGGAGAGTTGCTTGATCATCTATGGATATCCAGCCTAAGTTCCCAGCCAATCATGTCCCTTCTTTGCGCTCTTAACTCTCTTTCCCTGGCTTGGTCTACCTTATATTCTGCTTAAAACACAACCCGATTCAAAGCCAACTTTGCTGTCGCTTTGGCTGCATATGCAGAGCTAGATGCAGTTGAAGGAAATGGCTTTCCGACGGTGAAGGTCTCACTTCAGTTCTCCAATCCCTTCTGTCACGTGGTCTCTCGACGCTGAGAGTCATTCTGGTTTCCTTTGTGTGTTTACTTCCCCACTCTCCTAAGTGATAATTGCACGCCACCTGCTCTCTCTGAAAACCTCCTCCCCCAGCCTCTGTCGGCTCCTGGCCCTGCTTCTCCATTCCCTATAAAAAGATGATAGTCAAAGGAGAACTTGTATCTGCCATGCTCAGCGTTGAGCCTGTTACTCGCCCTTATGTCTTAGCAAAGGTTAGCCCCTCTCACAGCTCAGACACACCCCCCCCCCATATCTTCAATATTCTCTCTCCTCTGGTCCTTTCCCATCAGCCAGCTAACATTGCTGTTAGAGAAACCACTTTTGGTCTATTTCTGTTTCTTACAACCTTGCCCACTACTCTGCCCTTTTATAGCAGTGGATTTGATTTATCTATATTTAATATCGCTTGTTTCTCCTCCATTTCTCTGTGGTACCTGCTCTCCAACTCCTTGGTCACATATTGGTATCGCCAGAGATCAACGCACTACAGAACCCTGTTTGTTGGTTTCCTTCCTCGGCTGGGACAGCTTCCCCTTGCAGGAGTGCTCTGGCTTTTCCCACAGCTTGTGGGAAGCCTTTCCTGACCCTGTTTCCCACCTCACTGGCTGCTGCACCTCAGCCTCCCTCCATACTGCTTTCTACTCAGTTCCCACTCAGGACACATCAGGACACAGTCCCTGAATTCCTGCTTAACTTGCTCAGCAGTATCTTCACAGGACACACACCAGTGGCTGACTCCCAACTGTGCCTGTGTGTGCCTGCATGCCCCAGAACTCCCCCTTCACGGATATGGTGCCTTCCTGCCTAGCAAGCAGCTCTTAAGTTGCTGTCCAAAATGGAGCCTCTGGTCTCTGCCACCCATCTTCTTCCACCTTTAGTTGCTGACCTAAACCTTTACCTCTAACTCCTCATTTTTGTTTTGTTTTGTTTTGTTTAACCTGCTAGGGATTAAAGAAGGACCTTACAAGTGTTATGCAAGTCAGCCACACCCTGACCCCCAACTTCCCTTTTTGGTTGTTGTTTGATTTATTGGGGGCCTGTCTTGTTTTTAGAGGCAAGGTCTCCTGTAGCTCAGTCATCCTCAGAGTCACTGTGTTGTCAAAGATGACTCTGAGCTCCGATCCTCCTGCTGCTACCTCCCAAGTGCTGGGACTGTAGACACCACCATGCCCAATTCTAACTTCTTGAGACCGGTTTAGAGTCCAGTGGCCTCTCATACTTCACGCTTATGAGCCAGTGTTAATCTCTCATCTATATTAACATCACCAGCCTCCTGTCTGGTCTCCTTGCATCCACCCTTAACCACGCCCTTAACATCTAATCAGATGGTGAAATTCTTCCCCCCTTCCCCATACCTTTATAGATTCCCTATCTCAGAGCAAAACCCAGAGTTCTCTCAGTGGTCTTGAGTGTCCTGTAGACTGATCACCCTCCCCCACATCTCTCCCTGATGCCTACTCTACTGAGCTCCTCTACCCTTCCCATAGTTCCCCTCACCACCTGACAAGCTCTGTAGCTCATCATTTGCTGTCTCCTCTGCCTAGACAGCTTTCCCACCTCCCTTGGGTGCTTAGTCAAATGTTAGCATCCCAGTGGGACCATCCTGGGCCACTCTATGACGCTGTGCCCTTTCTCTTATCTGGTCCCACACTTTCTCTTTTCTGTCTGTTTTTTCTTCTGTGGTTGTTCTTATATTTTTACCACCTAAGCACACTATGTGTTTTATCTACTTGTCTTCCTCTACTAGTATATAAAAATGAAGGTCCTGGACCTCGATTGTTCTATTCCCAGTGTCTATGATATGAAGGCTGTTAGTAATTATGCTTAAGTCATGAGTGGATGACCAAACTCACAGGAGGATTGTGAATGAATGTGTCTGGCTCAGTAGAACCTCAGAAATCAGCATCTCTCTAAAGATGGTGTATCGCACATGTTGTGCTGCTGGGTTTGACAGGACAAATTGCTCCCCAAATCCCAGCATAAAAGTCATAACTGAATAGATTCGGGGGTTAATTATTGTATTAGAAGTTTTTTTTTAAAGGTATGGGCATAATTCATTTTGTCTTTTAGTAGCTATTTGAGTGCCTTCCGCATGCCTGACTTTGTGCCACTGTGATCGATGAAACCTAATATGTACATGCTTAGGGGTTAGTGTTTGACAGGGATCCTAAAAGAACCTGCAAGCCCACTGGTAGTGTCCTTACAGACACCAACGCAACATTCTGAAAACCACATCTCTGTGGGTAAACGTGTAAACCAGGTGGAGGTGGCCATGTCTGCAAGTGTAATTGTATTTATTATATTAAATATCATATCTATTATAATTGATACAGGGTTAGGCGGAAAAGAGCTAAGTTTCCACACAGGCTAGCCCAAGAAGGCCTACTACCCCAGCAATAAGTAGAGAAGGCTGTGGTGTGGCTAGCCTAGCCTATCTTCCCTGGCTCTCTGGACTTGAGAGGCACCATCTTAGCTCTCTGAGTTCCCTCGATGACACACATCTGAGGGTTTGAAATTCCTCCAGTTCACACTTTAACCGCCCATCACCCCTCAGATTCCTTCTGACCGCCACTGCTTCCCCTGGGGACGTTTCCAGCCTGTTCACCGATGTGTTATTTTTCTTTTAGAGTTGCCACATTTCCTTAGTGTGGCAGATTGCAAGTAAATCCCTATTTCCTGGATGCTTTGATTTTTAGATGCATATCCGTTTTAACTGTTGAAAATGGCCCACTTCTGGTTCTTTCTTCCAGATTCTGTGCTCGTGGTGAAGGCACGGCAGCCAAAGCCTTTCTTTGCTGCAGGGAATACATTTGAGATGACTTGCAAAGTGTCTTCCAAGAATATCAAGTCGCCACGATACTCTGTTCTTATCACGGCTGAGAAGCCTGTCGGGGACCTCTCCAGTCCCAACGAGACCAAGTACATTATCTCCCTGGACCAGGATTCCGTGGTGAAGCTGGAGAACTGGACCGACGCGTCCCGGGTGGACGGCGTCGTGTTAGAGAAGGTTCAGGAGGATGAGTTCCGATACCGAATGTACCAGACTCAGGTCTCTGATGCGGGCCTGTACCGCTGCATGGTGACAGCGTGGTCTCCTATTGGGGGCAGCTTGTGGCGAGAGGCAGCGACCAGTCTCTCCAATCCTATTGAGATCGACTTCCAAACCTCAGGTGAGCAGAGAGCTCTGTGAAGTCATAGATTGGACTGGGAGATAAGCCTTAACATTTTAATCAGGGGACCTTAAAATGTGTTCATTTGTGTGTGTGTGTGTGTGTGTTTATTTGAGTGGTGTATGTATGTGGTATGTGTGTGGCTTATGGGCACATGTGTGCTTTTGCCAGAAGGTAATGTCAGGTGTCTTACTCTGTCACTCTGCTTTATTCCCTTGAGAAAGTTTCCCACTGAACCTGGAGCTAAGCTGATGGCCAGAAAGTCCAGGGGTCCTTCTGTCTGTCTCCCCACACAGATCTGGGTCATAGGCATATGTGGCCCCACTCAGCTTTTTATGTGGGTGCTAGGGATTTGAACCCAGGTATTCACTATTAGGCAGCAATCACTCTTACATATCATGCTGTCTCCCAAGCTCCTGTCCTTACTGTTTCAAAGAGTTTGTGAAGTAGATTTCATATACCATGTAGTCTATCACTTAAGGTCCATAATTCCGTGGCTTTTCATACATTCACAGGATTGTGCCACCATCAATGTCAATTTTAGAACAGTTCTGTAGCACCAAAGTGAAATGACCCCCTAGCCACCAGTGTCCAGCCTCCAGCCTCCTACCCCAGCACCCACACTGCCTTCTGTATTTGGTCTTTCCCGCCCTGTATACGTCACATATATATGTCACTCGTATGTCACCTTGGTGTCTGACTGACTTAACATCACCCATGCTGCGCCATGCTTTCCGTTCATTTTTATGGCTGAGTCTTATCCTATGACATGCTTAGGTCACACGTTATCATTTCATCAGCTGACGGACGACAGGGCATGTCTACTTCCCCACTGTTGTGATTCTGTCATGAGCACTCATACAAATGTTTTTGTTTGGTTGGGTTTGGGGGTTTTTTGTAAATGGATTTTAAAAAGGAAAAAAAAAAAAAAAGGACTGGAACTCATAGTTCAGACTTGAAGGAACTTCGTGGAGAGAGACAAGCATGGCTTGGACGGTTTGGAGCTGCAGCCAGGGGCCAGGTCTGATTTCCTGGCTTTCTGCTCCAGGACACAGGTGTAACTGTAGCTCTGGTCCCACTCAGGAGCATCTCCACATGGGATGGCTCTCAGCCTTGCTCCGCTCCTCAGTGCTGGATTGCATAAGCTTCCTATAATTGAGCATCACCAGAGTTGCTGCAGTGCTGTGGTATTGATGAGCCTGTCAGTTTGGTTTCTTAAGAATCATTATTCATAATATTTATCTTTGGTGTTTACTATGTTCACTAAGAAATTAATTTATCTTTAGCACCTGGAATATTACCATGTTATAAGGCAGAAAGGCCCACATTATAAACAGCATAGCTATAAGGTTTATGTTCTCAAGTGAAATATTTTGCTTTTAGGGATACCTCAGTAGGCTCTGACACACCTGGACACACCTGTCTTTCTGTATGCTACCAAGCTCTGACACATCAGGGCACACCTGTTAGTGTGTGTCACTAGGCTCTAACACACCTGTTTATGTATGTATGTCACTGGGCTCTCACATATCTGTCTGTGTGTATGTCACTATGTTTTGATACCTGGACACACCTGCCAGTGTGTGTCACTAGGATCTGGCACACCTGTCTGTGTGTGTCACTAGGATCTGGCACACCTGCCAGTGTGTGTCACTAGGATCTGNGTGTCACTAGGATCTGGCACACCTGTCTGTGTGTGTCACTAGGATCTGGCACACCTGCCAGTGTGTGTCACTAGGATCTGGCACACTTGTCTGTGGGTATCACTAGGATCTGGACACACCTGCCAGTGTGTGTCAATAAGATCTGGCACACCTGTCTGTAGGTGTCACTAGGATCTGGCACACCTGACTGTGGGAGTCACTAGGATCTGGCACACCTGTCTTTGTGTGTCACTAGGATCTGGCACACCTGCCAGTGTGTGTCACTAGGATCTGGCACACCTGTCTGTGGGTATCACTGGGATCTGACACCCCTGTCTGTCGGTGTCACTGGGATCTGACACCCATCTGTGTGTCACTAGGCTCTGACACCCATCTGTTTGTATCACTAGGCTCTGACACACCCATCTGTGTGTGTCACTAGGCTCTGGCATACATGTCTGTGTGTTTCAGTGGGAAGATGCTTTCAGAGCTTCAAATCTCCAATCTCATTCAGACAATCCATGTGAAGAATTTTCATCTGTGAATATTAGACCAATAGTCCTAACTAATCTGCCCTGCATGCCAGTTAGGGATTTAAATGTATGCATTTATACTTATCTATAAAGATCCTGTCATTGATTGAATTAATGTAACAAAAACAAGGTGCATTAATTAGATTATTCACATTCTGGGGCAGAGCGATGGCTCAGTGGTTAAAAGCACATGCTGCTTTTGCAGGGAACCCAAGAGTGGGTCTCTGCATCCAAAGCCCACTGTAACCCCAGTCCCTGGGGAAGCCCACTGTAACTCCAGTCCCTGGGGAAGCAGTTTTCTGGGCAGTTACCGTCTTGTGCACACAGCCATGCACATAATTATAAATAAAGGAATCCTTAAATCAGTCACATCTGTTTATAGGTAAATCAGAAACCACTGCCTCTGTCTCTGGAGTGCTGGGATTGTGCTACCACACTTGGCCCTTGTTGGGTGTTTCTATCATGGAAAGATGTGGGGACTTCTTGACTTACCAGATGATTTCTGTACCCTTTCATCTGTGTTTATTGAGATGATCACAGGATTTTGTCCTTGTTCTCGTATATCTGTCTTGCTATCTCTATGGTCAGCTCCACCTTATTTTACATCATATTCAATCATTCTTTCAGTCTTGTGGAAGAGGGGAGATATAAAATCCTTTGTATTTCTGGGTTAGGGGTAGATATTGGGTCTAGTTCTTAATTCTTTGAATCCCACCATGGCAGCTCTTTACTTCTGGATTGAATGGTTTACCTAAAGCCTGTACCCTCTGTGGAATTGTCATAATCTTGTCCCTCCTTAATTAGAAGCTGCCCCCTGATTGACCAGCCCAGCACTAGAGCCCCAGATTGTCCCCCAGGAAAGAACTGGTTTGAACCCCAAGAGCCTTCACCTCCTGTACATCAGTAGTCCTCCTTAAGATCCAGGACAAAGAAGTCCTCCCCAGGCCCACCATGCTATCATCTAATCTCGAGCCTTGGCCTCTTGTTAGTGAGGTCTGAGTTTCCCAGGGGATCCCCTAGATCATGGCTTTCACTGACCCAGGTATCAGGGCTAGTATGAGATTTAAACCCGATGATGTAAGATTCAGCCTTTAAAAAGAATAGCCTTTTTTCTTTTTAATATAGTAATGTGTGAATAGACCAAAAGGGCTCAGAGGTTAAGAGCACTGGGCACTCTTCCAGAGGACCTGGCATCGATTCCTAGTACCCACACTACAGCTCATGCTGTTTACAACTCCAATCTCATGGGGTCTGACGCCCTTCCTGGCCTCCATGGGAACGAGACACGTGTGGTGCTCAGACATGCATGCAGGCAAAGTGGGCATACACTTAAGATAAAAATAATAATTAATAAAAAATGGAAATAGAGCCAAGCAGTAGAAAGTAGAGCAATCACACCCCACCCCCTCCTTGCCTTATGAAAGACTAATTTAATATGCTCATCTTCCTAGAACTTTCCCTTCAGTGTTATCTACATGACTTTGAAATCTTAGCTATACATGTGCTTTTATGACCCACTTCCTCCCCCCATAGTGTGAGAGAGTGGTTTCTCCTGTTACAATAAATGCCAGGTAGACACCAGCCCAGTGATGGCATAGAGCAGCATCACTTAGCCGTGACCCTTGGCTGGAGATGCAGACGGGATGCAGAGTTTGCTTACAGGAAAATGCTGCTCTTCAAAGCCTTTTCCTAGGGTGGAGATGGAGTATGGAATATGATTGTGTCAATGTTTGTACTTAAAAGTCAAGTGGTCCCCATGCTCTCTGTGGACTAAGAACCCAGGGATCCCTAGTGACTCTTGACTGCTCTCTGAATAGTCCAAGTCCTAGTCTGTGGTCTGCAAAGTTAACCGGACGAATTCCTTCACAAAACAGAATTGCCACAGAAATAGACCATAATGAAAATATTTCTAACTATCCCATTATTCTGGGATAATGACCATATTAACATGGAGCTATTGATTTCATTAGAAGGAAATCCACTACTGTGAATTGTTTGCTACAATGAAGGCCTTCTTCTCCAGCCCTGCCTGCATAGTGAGACGGAGCACAGACCCTCTCAGAAGCCCTGCCTTGGTTCCCACGGCAGGCCACCAGTAGGGAACTGGGAGTTATGACCTGTGGCCCAGAAGGCATTTAGGGTTTATAAAGAAAAGTGACATTTGTTCAAATTATGTAAGTCTTTCTTCATTGTTTTAAATAAGAACAATATGTAAATCAGTGCAGCATGTCAGTGTTTGGTCACTTGGGTTCTCTTAGAAAGGACCTGAGTGCTTTCAAACTTTCAAAGAAAGTCCTGAGCAGATGTGTTTATTACCAGGTCTCTAATCTAAGGGAAAAATCTTACTCCCCTGTTGAATATGGCCACTGCCACCCTGAGGCGACAGAAATAGCCTTGGCTGCCATTTCCACAGAACTGGTTCAGAGCAGTAAGGCTGGCCCTGACTCTCCACACACTCCTGAGCAGAGCAGGTCCAGAGTATGAGATACTAAGGGAGCTAGGGCCAGAGCTGAGGCATCTGAAGGAGGTGGTGTGCTTGTCTTCTGCCTTGTTCGTCCCCTGTTCCTGGGACTGCCATCCTGCCGTGTTCTCAGCCCCTGGAGTTAAGTCCACAGGTTTCCCTAACGCCCCTACCTCCATAACCAGCCTTTCTTTTACCATTCAAGTTATTCATATCCATAGTGCTAGGAAAGCCATTTAATGACTTATCATTAGTCATCAGATTGAAGTGAGAACAGAGCCAAAGTCACTTCAGCCCATGGCCTTATGACGGTGTGACCTTTCACACACTCTCCGGATGGAGTAGGTAGCTTTTTATGGATGCTTTTAAACACACTTTGGGGTACTTTTCCTTTCTGGTAATCTGAACAAGAAAGCAGTGATGTCCCCATTCCTCAAGTAAGCTTTCACTCAGCTTCTGTGAGCTAGATAAGTAGAGCTGGCCATGAATCTGGTGGCATTCTCTTTATAGAGCTGGCCGCCTATCTACGCTTTCCTGAAAATCCAAGTAGAATCTCATAGCACTGATGTCCTAGAACTCTCTTTCCCATTTTCCCGTTCCTAGATTTTAGAAGTTGAGATGATAAGGTTAAGCATTAAGCTGTTGGGATCAGTTTGTCTTGAGCTATGTAATGCCCTTACCTACGAGGGAATCAGAGGTGGGATTAAAGTGATCATTAGGTTGCTGATATCCTCAGGAGGATGCGAGGCAAAGCCTGTCTCAGTGGAGGATGTTGTTCTGTTTTGTTTGATGCTAGTTTAAACTAGATGTGCACATATATACACACACACAAACACACACATGCATATACATGCACATGATGTGTATGATATCTATATGTATATACGTATCTCAAGGCTTTAGTTTCACAGCAAAGTTGACTCAGAAGTATAGAGCACTCCCATATGCGCCCTGCCTTCCCCAACCTGGGTGGTCTTTTAAAGGATGCTCCAAGTTGCTTCAGTTTCCCCTGAAATCCTGGCATTATCTCAGCGACCCACCAACTTTATCTAAACATTTCCAGTATTGGTGGGTCTTTCTTCTAACTGGGTTTCAGTCCTTTAGCCCTGAGGTTTCAGGGTTCTGTCCCCATCAGTATTGCAGAATATACAGAGGCCACTTGCCCAACTGTGACCAAAAGCACATGTGGCTCAGCTCCTGACCCTCTGGTGTCTACACCACCCTGGCTAGTTTGAACTGCACTGAACGAGACAGCAGCCCGAGCTTACCAGCTGGGAGGTGAAGTAAGCGTATCCTTCAAGCAAAGCTGTGGTTGTCGAGCAGAGAAAGTTCCATTCAGAGTTAGTCAGGAGTGAATTCAGGTAGATGCCCCTGATGCGACTGACTCTGCATAGAGAAAGGAGATCTTAGAAGGCCTATTTTACGGTTTTGTTTTTTTTTTTTTCTAGACCAATTCCCAAAAAAGAGAACCACATTTGGATGCTCTCGGAGCTTTAGGAATGAATTTTGAACTTATGTGAAAGAAGATTATGCAGCTTACATGTTACTGTCTTCCAGGTCCCATATTTAACGCCTCTGTGCATTCAGACACGCCATCTGTCACCCGGGGAGACCTCATCAAATTGTTCTGTATCGTCACTGTGGAAGGAGCTGTGCTGGACCCAGGTACCTCCCTCCATCCTTCCTTCCCCCCCCCCCATCCCCATTGCCTTCTGTAAATGTTTCTCCTGCCACGCAGAGTTTGAACTGTCTGTTGATCTTCACTTGTCTTAGTCAAGGTTTCTCTTGCTGCAGTGAAGTACCATGACCCAAAAGCAATTTGGCTTCACATCTACATTGTAGCTCATCATTGAAGGAAGTCAGGACAGGAACTCAAAACAGGGCAGGAACCTGGATGCAGAGCTGAGGCAGAGGCCGTGGAGGGTCCCTGCTTACTGGCTCGTTCCCTATGGCTTGCTCAGCCTGCTTTCTTGTAGAACCCATCCTGGGTTCTATAAACAGGAATGGCAACAGCCGCAATGGGCTCTCCCACCAGTCACTAATTTAAGGATATGCTTTACAGCCTAATCTTCCGGAGGCATGTTCTCGATTGAGGTTCCCTCCTTTCAGATAACTAGCTTGTGTCAAGTTGACAAAAGACTAGGCAGCACACCACTTTCCCTGACTCATTGCTAGCTTGGCTCTGTGAGGCTGTGTGTCTGTTGGGGGATTTGAAACACTTTTCGGGTCAGTCAGTAGATCTCTTCCTGGCTTGTTGTGGCCTGGTTAGAAACCCACTCACAGATTCCTCTTCCTACTGTGTCATTCATCCCTTCAGACACAGAGCAACTAAAGATGTTGGGGGTAGAACATGCTCAAGATCTACCCCTGAGAACTTGCACTGGAGGCAGAATACAGAGCAGAGGAGAAGTGATGTCATTTATAACTTTCAGGATATCTTTGTAAAGCCTTTCCCATTCTACTGAAGAGGGAACCTTATGCACGCTAGGCCTGCCCCAAGCCATGTCCCCAGGTCTGTGAATCTTCTCTTTACAGAAAAGATTAACCTTGCCAACAGATGCCTCAGAATCTTGGGCCCATCCCTCATGCATTCTCTGCTTGGTGCCTTAAGCAGCCAGATGACATCCTTCTCTCTTATTGGCTCCTCTGGTCTTAAAGGCCTTAGGGTGTTGTCCCTGTTGCTGAGCAGGACTGTACCCACCTTTGCCTTTCGCCAAAGATTCTTTGAAGAGCCTAGCTTGCTGAGGCCTGTCCTTCTCCCTTCCACCACCCACTGTGACCCTGACACTGCCCAACCCCACCCCATTCCTAGCAAAGTCATGCACAAAGCTAGCCAAATGCTGTGAGTTCTCATGTGTTTCTGTGTGTAGACCTCTGGAAGCATGGCCCCAGAAACAGGCAGCAGGTTTTGTTCTGTACGAAGGGACAGTGCTAATAACCAGAGATGGGGGACCCTGAAGGCCTCACCAGTGTCTGGGAGTAAACTGTGGGGTAGCCATTATGATCGGAGTGGCTCCCTGGTTCCCTTAGAGCTTCTGTACAGCATGTGAGGCATGAGACTTCACATAAAGCGGGAGAAGTCGGGCTCCGCAGAGAGTAGCCGCTACCGTACCAAAGCTGCGAGGCACAGAGGCACAAAGGTGCCTTTGAACGCGGAAATGAAGGTAAAGGTAGGAAGGACTGCCAGGGAAAGGCAAGCCAAAACTCCTTCAAAGTTTGCATAGTGCAGTGCTGTTTGAAAGCTCATTTGTGATATACAGACATAAACCCTCCAAATGTTCTTTCTCAGCAAATTAATAGGTCACCAGTTGTGCCTTTCATGTAAACCTCTTTTCTCCGATGTAATTGCAAAAGCTATAGGTAGCTGGTATCTTGCAAATCACAATTTTCCAGAACTTTGCACTCTTGCTCTGTGTGGGTGGAAGATTCTGAATAATTAAACACAAATCGTAATTTCTTTCTTTTTTTTTTTTTCTTCTCTTCTCTCTTTTCATTCATTCCATGGCTCTAAGAGGGAATTCTCAGTGGGAAAGTTGCATAAGTGGGCTGAGAGCCAAGGCACTGTTGTGTCACAGCAGGGTGGGAGCGGCCAAGCGTGGGTGGCATCATGGTCCGAAGCAGAGTAGAGGCAGTGTGAGTCATCAGGGGGAAGGGGAGTCTCCAGAGTGTGCTGTGGGGTGCAAGGGAATGGAGCCCAGTCACTATGCTTGTGGTACTTGGAGCCGAGGGCAGCTAAGAAGCTGGGCTTTCCCATCCTTGCTGCTCAGCCATTGCCCAGAGGCAGAGTGGCTGAGCGTTACGGGTGTTCTGTAGCCTCTGTGAGGTATTTCTCCCAGGTAAGGTGACTTCCGTGTTCTGGATATGGTCCAGTCAGAGGACATCAGCATCTAGTACCTAGCCATTGTGGTGGCTCAGCACAGCAGATGCCCACAGGAGGGGCCCACATCCTTGACAACAAGCCCTCCATGCCCTTCCTTCCAGCAGCATCTACCTGTGCAGCCACGTGTGGAGAGGAGGGCGAGCACCTTTATCACTACCACTTTTATTATCACTCGTTCCCGCTGGGTCCTTCTCGGGAAACATGTCGCTGCTGAGCTTGTAGCCACATGAACCTTTGAACGGAAGTCCTAAAGGACCAGGCACCCTCCCCAGTGGTAATGGCCAGTGGTTTGCGCCCAGACGCTGGTGAGACCTGCAGGGTCTCTGGTTATTAGCCCTGCCCCTTCACACAGAACAAAACCTACCTGCCTGTCCTCCAGGCCGGGCTTCCAGGGGCCACACACACAAACACATGGGCTGGGCGTGGTTCTTGGCAGTATTTGCCCACACTGTTGTTTTTAAGTGTATTTGTGTTTGTCTATGTGTGTCTGTACACTGTGTTGGTCTGTCTGTCTGTGGAGGCCAGAAGAGGATGTCAGATCCCTTGGAATTGGAGTTACAAGCAGTTGTGAGCTACCTGACAAATGAGTGCTGAAAACTGACCCCAGGTTCTCTACAAGAGCAGTGAATGCTCTTAACCACTGAGCTGTCTCTCCAGAGCCCTGTTAATTTGCATTGTGCAGTAAACTAACATGGCTTGTTCAGGTCATGTGGCCAGTAGGTACTGGGATTCTGGCCCAGGCTAGCCACCTTAGCATCCTTTGAGGCACAGTGGAGAATGACTTAATGGGAACACCTCTATGCCTTGTCATTGGTAGCCACTCTAGACTCCCACATGACAGCAGGGTTTCCCTGGGTAGCAGAGCCCATTCTGCCCTGGCGCTGAGGGGGATTTAGGCAGTCCGCAACACTTTCTGCATTCCCACTGAGCTGGTCCCAGAGACTTACCTGCTGAGAACTGTTTATGCTGAGGTGCCACCTGGGGTGGGTGGAGGAGAGAGGGGACCTGCCACAGTAGTGGAGTTACATTTGGACCTGTTGGAAATGCCCACTTTGAGTTGAGCTCCCTTCTGTGGGAGCTGGATAACATCTGTTTGCCTCAGAATGTGTTTTCGAAGTTATTAACGTACTTCCCCTGAATGAATGGCTATTGGTTTTTTTGTTTGTCCAGCAAAAACTAACATAAAAAGTCCCGGGCCAGGGTTGTAGCTCCAATAGAACACGTGCCCAGCACGGCGCTGGCTTTAGCCCTCAGTGGTTTTTTAGAAAAAGGAATTTTGCCAAGCAGGTTTAAGATGCAACTGTGTTTCTGGTCCACAGTCCCCACATGCCTTCTGGATGGATCCTGAAGCTCAACAGCTGGCTTGGGCTGGTCCAGTCAGGCGGGGATGGAGGGTCTGGGTTTAGCATGTGGCCTCAGTTTCCACATTGTGCAAATTAATCCGGTACCATCCTCTTTCTTTTCTGTCCGTTGTAATTTATTTGAGGCTGTTAGAACCTCGGTTTCACAGAGCACTTCATGATCCACTCGCTTTACTCTCTGGGACTATTAACTGTGTTCAATTTTCTCAGCTTGATTCTTTTTTTTCCCCTCTTGTTTTGAACTTAAATACTTCTGCAAGGGGGAAGAAAAAAATAAAACGGCACAAACCACAGTGAACAATAAAATCCGAACTGTCTACAACTTCAAATCTGGTACAATTTATTTTATGTGCGGTCTCCGCTTCTTCTGCATGAAGTGCCCGGGGACCCTGCACACCATGCCCATCCTTCACACACAGGGCTGTCTGTGGCCTCAGATCTTCTTTTTGTAGTTCCTTAGAGTGGAAGTGGTCAGGCTGGACGCACTACTATCTGTGGCTGTGTGACCTTGGCACAGGGGAGCCTGTGACGGCATCACAGGCGGCCTGGAGGTTCATATAGAACAGACCTGGCCAGGAGTAAGGGTTGCACACACAGGAGTGTGTAAGGGTTGCACACACAGGAGTGTGTACATCGTTTCAGCTCACACTCTCACCTCAGCTTTGCTCCGTAATCCACAGACGACATGGCCTTCGATGTAGCCTGGTTTGCAGTACACTCTTTTGGCTTGGACAAGGCTCCCATCCTCCTCTCCTCCTTGGACCGGAAGGGAGTTGTGACGACAGGCCAGAGGGACTGGAAGAGTACTGTCAGCCTGGAACGAGTGAGCGTGCTGGAATTCTTGCTGCAAGTGCATGGCTCTGAGGACCAGGACTTTGGCAACTACTACTGTTCTGTGACTCCCTGGGTGAGGTCACCAACAGGTTCCTGGCAGAGGGAAGCCGAGATCCACTCCAGGCCCATCTTTATAACTGTGAAGATGGACGGTGAGCTCCCTCCCGCTCTGGGTATCTAAGTATCTTCCCGGGTTATGCTGCAGCACATACATTCCAGGCTTCTGTAGTTTGGTCCACCTTGTTTTCCCTCTAGGGCCTGGCTCGGGCCAAAGTGGTTTTGCAAGTTGCTGCCTTTGCAGTCCTACCCTGGTGACACCACTGGGGAAGGACTTTTAGGAGCCTTGGCTCCTCTGTGATTCAGTGGAAACCCACTTTCCCATATCCTAAGGTGGGCATGGCTTCTGCGATGTGGTGGCAGAGAGGTCTCCAGGTGAGGCTGTGGATTAAAGACTGACAGTTCTTGCTCACCTGCTGTTTCTGAGATGTGGTCTCTTAAGTCCCAAGCTTGCCTCAAATCCACTGTCTAGCCCAAGGCTGGCCTTGAGCTCCTGATTCTCACCTCTACCTCCCATCAGCTGTTGTTTTACTTCTTGGAAAAGGAAGGCTTCCTGGAGCTTCTAGCCCTACAATAGAAGAGTGTCTTTACTGACCCATACATACCAAACCCACCCCACCCAGACCAGCCTAACTAGTCAGACCTCTGCCCCCCCCCACCACCACCCCAAGCCTCCCTGAGCTGGACATTGTCCCTGTATTCTCAAGAACTGAGCCTGCCCCGTGAAAGCTCCCCAGTGCTCGGCTACTCAGAACAACTGCATGGAGAGAATGAACCCCGGATGCTTAAGGGTGAGAAGCATTGACCAAGAGTGTTTCCCTAGTGGCCAATCAGTCTGAGGAGAAGGACCTTTGAACTCCAGCTCCTCTTCACTTCGTATTTCTGTTGGGTGACTTTTTCTGAGGAGTCTACTTATAGTCGCCCCAGATGAGGAAGACAGTGACTGACCAGAGAAACAGTCCCACCCAAGTCCAACTTGGTGAGCCAGTGAGTTTATTAGCATGACAGGCGTATGGGTAGAATACACGCATGGAGAAGACTCCCCAGCCCCCCTCGCCCCCTCCGCCATACTCACCAGTAATTACTAACCACTCAGATATCCCAGTGGAGGGAAGAGGCCTCGGGAGCCACTTCTCTACCCTCCCCCAAAGGAGCAAACATTAGTACATCTGCTCTTGGAAAGGGTCTCCTGCATGGAAGTACAGCCAGTCTGGTCAGAGACGGCGACCGCCGTGCCCTGCTTGGAGGACAGAGTGCCACGTGCTTTATGGTCCACCTCCTGAAAAAAAACGTGACAGTAGTCTCCCATCCCGCTGTTAGGAACCTTAGATCTTTCCAAACATTACGGACCTGGCAGAGGCAGGCACCTACCCAGAGCACTGGGGGAGGGAAGGTGGCCCTCCCAGGGTGGGATCTAAAGTTCTGTCATCTCTGCCCCATTTGCATCTTAAACTCTGCTTGAAGTGACTCCATATGAAAACCCAGATTCACCAAACAAGTAGGGGAGTGACTATTCACTTTGCTCGATAATTTACTATAGTGTTTCTTAAAATAGCGCCTTTAGTATACTTCAGTTATTTGATGCATAGAAATTGATTTATTCAATCTTTTTTTTTTCCTAAAGGATGCATCTGCCGTTCAATGTGCGGTGCCCTTATACTGACTTTTAAAAATCAATCTCCTGCCAAAACCCTAAAAAGAAGTTGACATTCAAAGGCATCAAGTAAAATCTCTTTATTGCATGCTACCCCCCTACCCCCCCCACGTGCCCAGCTCCACAGAACTGAGTGGGGAACATTTGTTCATTTCTTCAACAGAGCTGAGCTGCTCTTGTCTGAATCACTTGCCAGGTGCAGGGTTTACGGTTTATGAGCTGGGATCTCTGCAGAGATCCGCTGCAGGAGTTGGGGGTGGGGAAGGGGGGGACTAGGGAGTGAGCCAGTACTCTCTACCCTCCAGCCCTACACTAATGCTTCCACTTTCTGTCTTCTGCCCAGTGCTGAACGCCTTCAAGTACCCGCTGCTGATCGGCGTGGGCCTGTCCACGGTCATCGGGCTCCTGTCCTGCCTCATCGGGTACTGCAGTTCCCATTGGTGCTGTAAGAAGGAGGTGCGGGAGACGCGTCGGGAGCGCCGCAGGCTCATGTCCATGGAGATGGATTAAGCAGTGGGAGATGGAGGGACAGAGGAACATTGTAGGAGCGGTGGGGTGAGAAGAGGACTCTGATATTTTACAACCGAGTGTGTTACACTAAAACCAGTCCTCTCTAATCTCAGGTGGGACTCGGCGCTCTCTCTTTTCTGCATGTCAAGTTCTGAGCGAGGACATGTTTACCAGCACACAGCTCTTCTTCCCACGGCACTTTCTGATATGTAACAATCGAGTGTGTGTTTCCCCCAGCTGCAGCTTTTTAATGGTTAATCCCCACTCCCCACCCTCACTCCCCACCCCTGTCTAATTAGTTTTCTCCTAGCGGCTTATCGATCCTCTGATTGGTGTGTGTTGATCACTTTTGATTTAGGGATCACGGTGAGGAAGGGCGAAGGCATTCAGAGTTGGTCATTGTGGGTAAGAGGGTACCTGCCCACCTGAAAGCCAGCATCCACAAGCAGCTAGCATCTGGAGAGCTGCTACCTGCTGCCCTCCACCCTGGCTCAGAGCTGATATAGACCTGTGCCAAGGCAAGCTGAGGCTTTGATTGCCCTGCCCATCCCCCATTGTCAGGGGTTTAAACTCTATCGGAACCTAAACTCTATAACTTCTTGACCCATAAGCCTTTTGTTTCCCCTCCTTCTCTACCCTCTTCCGTTTTTCGGGTTTGTTTCTGTGAGAGTGAGGATACGGCAGCCCTGGAGTCTAGAATTTGGCTTTCCACCAAGCACCTTATCTTGCCACCTTAGCCTTAAGAATGAGTATGAAGAAAAATCCAGCACCACCTCTGTCCAGGGCAGAAGGTTTGTGAGGAGGAGGAGGACACTGGGGGGGTTGGGGGGAGAGGAAAGGAACAGATGCTCGCCCACTTGCTTGCTCTGGTAGTTCTTAGGCAACTGTGCTCCAGGAACCCCAGGGTGAGTGGGAGCAGAGGGCAGCTGTGCCGCCAAGTCCGAGCCAGGTGCCCTGTCCCTTCGTGAGAGGCACTGCCCCTGGTGCCACGGGACCGCCATGGGAGCCACAAATGTGCCACATTGAGCTCCTTCACAGGAAGGCAGTCTCTGCCTGCAAGACTGACTGACTTCAAGGAATCAGAAATTGCCTAGAGCAAGTGTGTGTTCTCCATGACCTTTTCAGTCCTTGAAGTCTTTTTAAGGTCCCCGCAGGGGGTAGTGAAGAAGGGAGTACTTAGTGGACGCTTGCTTTCCTATTAGACACAAGAAGGGAACCCAGCAATTCAGTGTTATGTGAGTGGCCTGTAAAATAGGGTTGAGAGCAGCTGGCTCTGCCTGGCTGGGCCCAGCAGGAACTGGACAGTGGGCAGGCACATCTTCCAAGTGACCAGTGCCTGCTCCATCAGGGCCTCAGCCACACAGTCTCTCACCTCATCATAGCCTTCCATGAGCCTCCCCAGGATACTGAGGCTCACCACCCAACTGGTATCCTCGCCCTGCCCTCTGCCTCTGAAGGATTTAACATTGTTGTCTTCCAAAGGGGAGGAGAGATTCCTTTCTCTTAAGCAATAAAGTAATACGAAAAGATGGCCATTCACGTGCAGCTCTAGTCAACACGGGCCAGGATTCGCCGAGCCCCCACACCCCTGCCTTCTCTCCATGTGGTCCACGGTGGCTTTTGTATTTTCCACCCAGTTTCCTCTGCTTGTTTCGAGCCCACCTTGGGGGCTGCTCGTGTGATGAGATTTTGAGAAGGTAGCTCTAGCCCAGGTGGGGTCCAGGTTTAGAGTCAGTAGCAGATGCACCCCACACAAGCCAGAGAGGCCAGAGAAAGAGGGGAGGCTTTGGCAGACATGGTTGGTCTACACGTTGCTTTCTTATTGCTAGCTCAGATGTGAGGCACAGGTGACTGTACAAACAGGAATCAGGGAGAGAACCAGGTATTAGAAGCAGCCTTCGAGCCTGTGCCATTACTGAAGAAGATTCAGGGTCTTGGCAGTACGGCCCTCCTTAGGAGGATGAGAGAGACTTAGCCTTGGATGAGACGAGCCCTAGATGTACATAAAGCCACAGTGGTCCACACCAGTACTGGATGATGAGATATGAGTGATTGGGCCTACCTTTCCCTTTTGTCTGATGTGGAGATTTGAATCTGCGTTGCGGAGGCCATGCCTAAACCCCCATGTTGCTTAGGGCTGGGAGAGGGGCCAGAAACCTCAGGACCTAGTTCCTTTTGGGAATCTTACCGTGCTGGGGTGTGTGTCTTGTTAAGTGTGGTCAAACACTCTCCATGTACCAAATAGTGTTCCCCATGAAGCACTCTTCCTGAGACCCCCACCCTGCAACACTGCTCTGAGGGAGGGAAAGGCTGAGCGAGGCCTTGGCACATGAAATTGCACTTCTTAAAGAGAAAACTTTATAGAAGGTTGAGTATTTTTCCTAATCACAAAAATCTCCCGCTGAAAGAACCTAAGCTACATTCAGATCAAAGCCTCGAAAATTACTTTAAATTGTTTACTTTACGATGTTTACACACACGGCTCACTTTTTTAGAAAAATAAGAAAACTGCAAACTCTGGCTTTTTAACAACTTTTCAGATTTTTCATGCATGGGATACGCTGGCCCCTGACTCACCAGCTGGATTAATCCTCATTTAGAAATGTCCCGAGATGTGGATATGTGCGTCTTCCCCCTCCCAGCCTAATGGCTCCCTCCTGCCCAGACCTCTGTCCGTCTCTCTGGTGGCTTTTGCCTCCTGCTTTGCAGACTGCCTGCAGCCATGATTTTGTTAAGGCATCCATGAGCCAAAGACTGCGCTTCGGAGCAGGAACTGTAAGCAATACTACACAACTTGCTACTTTCGGGGGGATTTTTTTTTTTTTTTTTTTTAACTTCACTCATGACAACAGAGGAAGAAAGGAATTGAGGTATAGGTAAGTTCTCTTCCACTGTGTGACCAGATTCTCGGTGACACACAATTGTGCAGATCACTAGGAGAACGAGGTTGGGTTTCTTTTCTAGTGTGTAGCACAAGGATCTGCAGAATTTTCCATAGACAAGGAGAAGGTCTTGTGTATTTTTGTCCCTATCCAAGGTTATACAAACTAATTGTGTTGTTTTATACTGTGGCCACAAGTATTATGCAATGCACCATTTGTTTTGTCTTTATTTTATTAAAGGAAGTTTAATTTAAATCAGACTTGTGTGAGGAAGTTGATTTCAGCTTCTGTGGGTCTCCTCTCACCAGTAGGAGGGAATGTGGCTGATTCCAGTTGCAATGTCAGTACCTATGGTCTCTTCAAATCCTGTAAAAAAACATTCTCAGGCTTTAGAGAGTGATCCAGTCAGTAAAGTCCTTGCCTTACAAGTCCAGGAACCTAAACACAATCGTCTGAACCATGGGGTGTCTGTGAGGGGAGGGGAGGGAAGCTGGAGAAACAACTCGGTGGGTAAAAGCTCTGCTTGCTCTTGCAGAGGACCCTAGTTCAAGTCCTAGTATCTCCATGGTGGCTTGTAACCATCTGTAACTCCAGTTCTCTGGGAGCTGATGCCTTCTTCAGACCTGTTTGGACATTAGGTATGCATGTGGTACACATACAGACATGCAGGCAAAACATTCAGTATATGTGCTGGCTGGTTTTGTGTGTCAACTTGACACAGGCTGGGATTATCACAGAGAAAGGAGCTTCAGTTGGGGAAATGCCTCCATGAGATCCAGCTGTGGGCATTTTCTCAATTAGTGATCAAGGGGGAAGGGCCCCTTGTGGGTGGTGCCATCCCTGGGCTGGTAATCTTGGGTTCTATAAGAGAGCAGGCTGAGCAAGCCAGGGGAAGCAAGCCAGTAAGTAACATCCCTCCATGGCCTCTGCATCAGCTCTTGTTTCCTAACCTGCTTGAGTTCCAGTCCTGACTTCCTTTGGTTATGAACAGCAGTGTAGAAGTGTAAGCTGAATAAACCCTTTTCCTCCTCAACTTGCTTCTTGGACATGATGTTTGTGCAGGAATAGAAACCCTAAGACAGTATAAATGTGTGTATACATACATGTATGCATATACATGTATGTGTGTATACATACATATATGTATATACATGTATGTGTATTCATATATATACACATATGTGTAAGTATATACATATATGTATATATATATATGAATACGCATATATATATATATATATATATACACATACACATACACATACACATAGGCTGGGTGGGGCGTAGTGGCTCACACTTATAATTTCAGTACTAAGGAAGTAGTGGGGACAAACAGGTTGTTCCCATCCAGTCCATTGAGTGACACTGTCTCAAAAAAAAAAAAAAAAAAAGGTGGACAACAGTAGAGGTTGTTCTTGCCTACACACACACACACTCACAGACAACATTGTAGATTTTGACCTATGATGAAACAGCTGCATTTTGTAAAGTCCATTGGGGTTCTCTAGAGGAACAAAACTTACAGAATGAAACATACATACATACATACATACATACATACATATGGAATTTATTAGAGTGGCTTACAGGTTGTGGTTCAGCTAGCCCAACAATGGCTGTCTACAAACAGTAGATCTAAGAATCTGGTAGTTATTCGGTGCACAAGGCTGGGTGTTTCAGCTGCTCTCCAGTATGTGATGGAATCCCAAAGAAGAAGGCTCAATGCCAGGGAAGGAATGAAATTAGCAGCAACACCAGACTTCTTTCCTCCTTGTCCTTTGTATAGGCTGCCACCAGAGTTGTATCCCACCTCAGGAGATCCAGGTTAAAAGTGGGTGTTCCCGTTTCCAATGATTTAATAATGACAGCCATCCCTCACAGTGGAACCCAGCTGCTTGGTTTTCCTTAGTTCCAGGTGCAGTCAGGTCGACAAGCAAAAGCGGCCAGCATATCCGTGATGAGGTTCCCAGCAAGTGGAAAGGTAGGGGCTGGCATCCTGTTGCTTAGGGTCCTCTGGTCCCCTGTTGAATTCCCATGACCTTTAGAGGTCTTCTTTCAGGAAAGAGAAGTTAGAAACCATCCCTTTCTGCAGATGAGGGAAAACACCCAAGTGCGGTGACCAGATTGGGACCGGAACACGTGTTTTTTCTGACTCATGCTGCAGTTCAGAGTCCAACTCTGGAAGCCACCAGCCCCTGCGACATACAAACCACTCTGCAGACCTGGGTGGGAGCAAGTGCCAACAACTCCTCCCACATTGTTCTAGCTCAGCAGGCTCCTGCAGCCCACCCCCAAGGCTGACTGGCACGCCTTGCTTTCTGCCTGTATTTCTGTGTCCCATTTAACAACCGCCTCATGTGAGTTATCCTGATGGAGTGTGTATCCCAGCCACTCACATCCTATGGTTTGATGCTCAGCTGTCAAAATGGCCTGCCATTCCCTTCTTCGGTCCAAATACTGATGCAGGCAGTGCCTAGCTTGGGAGACCCTCTACTGTTACTGAAATGGTTCCTTTCTCAATGTCAAAAGCCAAACAAATGTCCTCACACACCTACTGTGTGCTCGGGGACTGCTGAGGCTGGCCACCTGCCACAGGCCTGCTCCTGGGCTTTTCCCCACCCTGGTTAGCTGCAGAAGTCTTGCTAATTGACTGACTTGTACTTCTCCAGGTTCCAGGGCTCAACCATTGATTGGGTCTTAGAGGCTGCCTGATAAGTGTTCTCATAGTCTGATAGAGCCATGAGGATTGGGGCTTTCGCTGCCGTGGCCCCAGATGCAGTCTTACTTTTGAACACTTCCAGTGTGGGGATATTCCCTGCACTGGAACAGTATGCTCTCAATGAGACTTTGAGTCACCCCAAGGAGCTCCAGCCAGGTTCCTGAATGGCAGACACTCTGTTTCCTGTAACTACAGGCCAGTGTTCATCTGACTCTGGAGTAAAAGCTGTGTAATGATCTAGGTGTGGCAGGGCCACCACAGAGCAGTGGCTGGCCCTGGGAAGATGATTGCACTCACAGATGGCATCCAGATGACACACACTTGCATCGACTTAGAGGCCGTGTGGACGACACCCACATCAGTGAGGAGAAAGTGTGCAAAATGTCTGGCTCTAACTTTGGTGTAGGGCAGGAGGAGGGTGGTCCTGAGTGCACAATACTGTCACCTGAGCTGGTGACATGCTCTCAACACTGTGTTCTTTGCTTCTCTGGTCAACTCAGAGAAATTAGCAAGACTTCAAATGTTAAAATATCATCTGAAAGGAACACAGCATGGTGAGCATGCTCACTGCATGGAGTGTGGGGCCAAGGGAGGCCCTGCTCCACCTGCTCACCTGAGTCCCCCTGTCCTGTGCATTCTCCAACCTACTGAACCAGCAGCATGGGTTACTATAGCTTCCTAGAGTCCTTTGATGGTTGGTGAAGCAATGGAATGTGGAAGTCTGAGTGTTTTCAAAGCATGTTGATAAAACGATATCCATATGCAAGAGAATAAAGTTGGACCTCACATCATATACAAACATTGTATCAAACAAGTAAAAACCCAAAAAATGTAAGATGAAAGCTGTTTTTAAAAGAAAGGAAGGTGAAAATGGGGGGGGGGGAGAGGATGTTCAGAACTTAAGATTTGATAATTATTTCTTGGGTATGACACCAAAAACATAAGTAGCAAGATCAAAAATAGGCAAATGGAGTCATATCAAACATTAAAATGTTCCTGTGTCAAAGTGAAAGTGAAAGGGGGAAAATATTTACAAATCATATACATGATACAGGCTAATATCTAGACCGTAAGAAACTTGATTATTAAAAAAAGGGAAAGGACTTGCATAGAAAAATATAACGGATACACATACAAATATGAATATGCCCAGTATCACTGCCCATAAGAGATGTGGGAGTCAGAACCACTAGGAGATGTCATCTGACGTGTGTTAGGATGTCCACTCTCGAGAAGGCCGTGCCCAGTGTTGTCCATGTGCAAGAATGCAGGGAAGAGGCTAATGGAGTGGATCAGGGGTTAAGGGCACTTGCTGTTCTCGAAGAGGACCCACAGTTTCCAGCACCCACATTGAATGGCTCACAACTGCCTGAATCTACAGCTCAAGGGATCCAACTCCCTTTTCTGACCTCCAAGAACACACGTGTGTGGCACGTGTGCACACACACACAAGTGAAAATTTTAAAAATGCAAGAAAAATTAGAATAAGCCGTGTTGCTGTAGATATAATGTAGTGCCATTATGAAAAATAGTATGGAGGTTCTTCAAGAGGTTAAAAATAGACCTGCCAGATGAGTTAGCAATCCCACTTCTGGGAATATGTCCTAAAGAAAATCTGTTCTTCAAGCAGTGCCTCCAAGAAACACATATGCTCATTATATTCACAATAGCCAATAGCAAGTTAAATTTCCATCAGCAGATGGATGTGTAAACAAAATGTATGTACACACAGTGGAATATTGTTCAACCTTTAAAAAGAAAATTCTAGACTGGGGACATGGCTTAGTCGGGAGAAGTGCATACCATGCAAGCACGAGGTCCTGATCCCTAACACCCTTGTATTGTAATCCCAGTACTGGGGCTGCAGCAACCGACCCTATGTAAGTGAGAGACTTGGCCTCACAAAAACAAGGCAGAGAGTAATCAAGGAAGGCCCTAATGTCTGCCTCTTGCTTCCATTTTCATGTTTATTCAAAGACAGGTAACCTGAGGACTCCTCCCACACACATACACCAAAATACAAAGATAGGAAGATGATAGATAGATAGATAGATAGATAGATAGATAGATAGATAGATAGATAGATAGATAGACAGATAGGTGATAGATGATAGACATAGATGATAAATGATAGATCAATTAGGTGATTGATGATAGACATGATAGATGATTAGTAGATAGGTGATAGATTGATGATAGATGATTAATAGATGATAGATCTTCTTGAGCAGATAGATAGATAGATAGATAGATAGATAGATAGATAGATAGATAGATAGATAGATAGATAGATAACCCTTGAGCATGCTGCAACATGATTGAAACTTAGTGATGTTATACCAAGTGGTATAAGCTACACAGGAACCATTCTACTGAATTCCTCACGCAGAGCCTCTAAAGCAGTCAGAACACAGGGCCCCAAAAGGTAGAAAGGTGATGGCTAAGAACCAGGAGAGAGAAACCAAAGAATTCCAAAGTCACAGGGTAAAAAGGTTCGAGCTCTGCTGATCTGACTACTGCTAAACCAAAACCGAAGTTGTGTATCTTACACTGTAGAGGCTGCATAAGCACGGTGCATGCCACTAGAATTTAGTGACAGGCAGAATGACTGTGGAAGAGTTAGGAGGATGTAGAAGCATGGAAGGGCTCAGTGTTCCCATGGCACCACGGATGTTATCAGTGTCTTCCATTTTAAAGAGAAGGCAGTAGATTCTAGACAAGTTGGATTAGGTGACATGCCCTTGTAATCATGGAACTTGGGAGGCTGAGGCCGAAGTGTTGCTATGAGTTAGTTCAAGGTCAAGCCTGTGCTATATAGTGAGTTTGAGGCTGGCCTGTGTCGCCCCCCCACCCTACTGTAGCTTGAAACTAGGGGGAAAAGCAGGGTGCTTAGGATTGGCAAGGTGGCTTAGGAGGCTGAAAGCACTTGCTGCCAAGCCTGACTACCAAATTCAGTCCACAGAACCCACAGCGCAAGCAGCAAACGGCAACACGCGTGCTGCAGCGTGTGTGCAGCCCACCCACAAACACAAACGTAATCTCTAAGGCTGCCTATGCAATACAAAGGACGCTTTAACTTTGCAGACTGAGTAAGTCACAGCAGATGGGTGTTTTCCGCTAAGGGTGGGTACTGGAGCTTCCTGGCCCCATCCCTTCCTCCTCATTTAGGGCCTATTCTGAGTCTTCTCTAAACTGTGCATCAAAGATGCTTGTCTATCAGGAAGTTTATGGAGTCGCGCCCTTTCCTGGCGAATGTTAGCAAGAAATGACCCAGGAATCCCTGCTGTGGCTCCTTCCTTTCTTCTTGCATCCTTGTCCCCATTCTTCTGTGCCAAGCCCTGTGCCTTTGCCCACAGAAATTCAATTCATACTTTCCCTCACATTGAGAACTTCAGCCATAGTAAACTTACGGATGGGGTCAGGGCAGCAAGCAGTCAGGCAGGACAAAGTGGCTGGGAGCAAGACCGGATGGCATCCTCTACAACAGGCCCAGGATGCAATGGGGTCACTTGAGCCTTGGTCTCTTCCTTGGAGTCAGGGAAGGGTTCACTGAGGTCACCGTGGTCCATTCTTGTGGAGTGACTGCTGTTCTGAACAGGTAGCCTCAGTTTGCCTGACATCAGTGAGTCTGGGCTTAGAGACCCCTTGCAGTGGAGAAGGGGTCACAGTGGTCATCAGCTCACTCCTAACCTGTTGGGCTGTTTGTTTTTTAGATTCTAAAAGCTACTCACTGATCTACACTTGGCCTTCTGTAGCAGCAAAGGTAGGTGTGTGGAACTGAGAAGACATTTGTCTTAGGGTTTCTTTTGCCTGTGATAAAACACCATGATCAGAAACAATTTGGGAAGGAAAGAATTTCTATCAGCATACAACTCTCAGGTCACACTCCATTACTGAGAGAAATCAGGGCAGGAACCCAGAGGCCAGAACTGATGCAGAGGCCACGGAGGAGTGCCGCTGACTGACCTGCTTCTTCCCCACAAAGGGTGGGGCCTTCCCACATCAATCATCAGTTAGGAAAATGCATCACAGGCCTGTCTAGACGGGCACTTTCCCAATCAAGGCTCCTGCTTCCAAAATGACTCTAGTTTGTGTCAAGTTGATAGAACTTTCTAACACAGCAGCCACTTTCTAACCTTGTGGGTTTCTATAGATCAGCCAAGGACTGGGAGCCTCAGTGTGCTTGGCTGTAAAGTGGGACCAGCAATGCCTGCTTCACTGCCACTTTAGTCTGTGAAACTACCTTGCTTTAAGTTTAAGGAAAGGTCCCTGTTTGTTTCTGGGCCCTAGGTGTGTATGATCCGAGACCATAATGCTCTCTTTCTGTGGCCCTGTGGTACTAATAGCGAGGTGTGTCAGCCTGAGGAAATATCGATCTCTTTTATCTGCCTTGCAGGAACTGAAACAGGTCTTTCTTCTAGTGCATTCTAAGCATCCTTGTCCTCTCCCTTCCGTGCTTTGGGAGAAACTACATCCTACATTCTTTCAACAGCTGCCATACAATGATTCCCAAGGCAACAGAATAGCTGTCTTTTTGTCTCCTTCTCTCTCTCTTTTTTCTTTTTTCTTTCTTTTCCTTGACAACAGAAAGCTTTCCCCACCTCCAGAAAAGAAGCAACTTCACCCCGTCAGTGCTCAATTCTGGCAGAAATAGAGGCAACTAAAATAGACAGAGAAAAAAATATATATATTTTGGCAAGAGCCAGGAATCTGAAGTTGCACAGCATTTACTGGGTCAGATACATTGCTGGGCTGCAGAAGCCCTGTGCTATTGGCAGCATGGTACATGCTTCTTGTTTCTAAGACAATTCTCTCTTCACTGCACTGACATTCTGAGTTTTAAATCTTCCCCCTTTGCTGGGTCATTTTGCTGCTCCCTTCAACAAAGAGTCAGAGCCTGTTAGTTAACTCATCGCTAACATTTAGATGGATGATCCACTCGCCCCAGATAGGGAACCATTGACAGACCAAAGCCACAGTACCACCCAAGTCCATCTGGTGAACCAATGGGTTTACTGAGGCTTCTTAGGTAAAGGGTTATGTTCAGGTGCAGAGATGATTCAAAGGCAGCTGTGTCACTGAAAACACACCCCAACATGGTGACACTAGAAACCTGGAGTTCTCTGAAAAACCTGCAGGAAGCTGAACAGATCAGAGACTCTCCTCTCCTTAGCATCCTTGCTGCTTAGATAATCTTGGGGAAGAGGAGAGGACTTGTAATGTGGTAAGTTTTAGGGACTTCCTGAGACTTGGGAGTGGTTTACTTCCCGAGTCTTAAGTAGCCTCCCTCTAGGATGGAATGTTTCTACTAGGTCTATGGGACCCTTTATGTGAAAATATTAAGACATGTAGCAAAGCACTGAGTTGTCCAGCCCAAGGCCGTCCTATGGCATTACTCTTCCCATCACCTGACACATTAGTGAAGCCACCGGGATAACTCATCAGTAAAAACTAAATACTTTGTCACTGAATCCACCAAGTTACATAGTAGCAACTAGATGATAGTGTTCTTGCCTAAAATATTAACCAGAAGGTGGCCTATGACAGCTCTAGCCAAAATAGTGAACAGATTTCTACGTTTTAACTTGTGCTAATACTATAATTATAGACTTGGAGGATGAGTTTGAAATCTAAGTCATAGGTGGCCTGCCCATTAGTGCTCTCCCACACATCCAGCATGCCCCTGCCTGTCTTTGGGATTTTACTACTTACTGGAATCTCCCTTCCTATGCCTTCTTACCTACTGGAATCACACTGGATCTGCAAGGATCTACTCCAAAGCAAGTGTTTTCTCCATGATGTTGGTGGCCATCCCTGCATCTCTATTCATTCATTCTTAGGGTTTTTCTTGCCTTGCCAAGCAGTGGACCCCCCAGACCTGCTTCCTCCTGTGGCTTCAGTTGTTTGGATTCCGGGCTCCCGAGGGGTGGAGCTTTTTTGCCCTTCCTTTAACCTCCAGATCTTACACAGAACTTTGAAGAGGGAAGTCCGGATGCTTTTGCAAAAGCACTTGCAGTTAACTGGCTTCAGGGGGCTAATTTTTAAGAGACAACAGTGAATTTAACCAGAGGGCAGGATGGTTCAGGTGAGAAGGTATGTAAATAAAGAATGGGTGGTTGGATTAAATATCATTTCCACCTTTGCAGATGTACCCCCAATCTGCAATCATCCCACTAAGGAAATAAAGTTTACCTTAAAATACCTTTGTCCTGAAGGTTCCTTTAACCACTCACTCTCCCAAACAAGACATGTCCTCTATCTCCTGCAACTGTGGCCATCTCCTAGGGGACCTCCCCTACTTTCCCAGCATGACAATGTGTCATGTTCTCTCCTGCTCACTTCCATCATGTCCCACTGTCCTGGGCAGAGAGGAGGGACTGCACTTTACTACGATGCTCTCCGACATTTGGTATCTTGTCATGTAGAGGTGCACGCAAGGACCTGATGTTTCATCTCTCTGTCTTGCCATTCTTTTAGATGGCCAAATTCAGGAACTCATCATTGGTGAAACAAACAGCTACAAAAGCCTGTCACCTTTTCTTTACAGCCTTGACTACCTCCCCCACTTTCTAATAATAATATGAATCCAGTTTATCATACGAAACTTTGTTTCCAAAGGTGGGGAGCATGCTGTGTTTCTGCTAAAACTCCCCTGGTAGTTCCTCTGTTCTTCAAAATTAAAGTCAGGCTGGCTTTTATAGCCCACTAAGATCTATTTCAGACAAGCTATAGACTCTCTTTCTTCATACCAGCCCCAAGTGTCATCAACGGGAAGGGACAATCAGCAGCCCCTATCTACTAGCCTAGAGTATTTCCCAACTCTTCCTGATGTGCTTGCTTTTATTTTTCCCCCCTCTAGTTGTCTCTTTGGCCTAGTACAACCCATCCTGACCTTCCCTCCTGTGCACTAACTTCCTTCTCTGCCTTTACATGTCCCGTTGTTTGTGAACACATTGCATTGGTGGTCATTTGATTAAAAAGGCATTTCCTGAGGATAAATGAAAGGTTATGAATATCTTTGTATATGTGCAAGTTGTACCACAACATCAGAACATGGGAAGACAAAAAAATGACTATATGTATGTATGTATGGATGGATGGATGGACAGATGGATGGATGGATGGATGGATGGATGGATGGATGGATATTTGGCTGGGGTGGATGGATGGATGGATGGATGGATGGATGGATGGATGGATGGATGGATATTTGGCTGGGATGGATGGATGGATGGATGGATGGATGGATGGATGGATGGATATTTGGATGCATGGGGTGGGTGGATGAATGGATAGATGGATGGATGGATATTTGGATGGATGGGGTGGGTGGGTGGGAATGGATGGATGGTGAATAGGTGAATGCATGGATGAATGGTGGAAAAACAGATGGGTGGCAGACAGATGGTAGATGAATAGACGATGGGTGGACAGAACAAGGAAGAATCTGCCTGTTACTGTGCCCTGAAACAGACTAAATTGTTACTAATCTGCCTAGGTCTGCGCTGTACCAGATCTCAGAGTCTGAGGCAAGTGCCCTCAGGGATGTGATCTTGCCTTCTAGGTCTTGACCACTCAGTTACCCCGGGGTTCAGTGCCAGTAGCTGCATGTAGGCACAATTCTGCTATCCTTGATCTCCAGACCCACCCCGGGAAGAGAAACATTGACTCAGAGTCTGCTGATGGTGCTGATGGGAGGTGATAGCCATTGAACACTTCTGTGGACCAAATACTGTTCTACGTGCTTAAAATAATGACATTTTTTTTTTTTTTAGCAATACTGGGGGTGGTGGTGTTATGATTAGCACCATTTAAAAAATAAAAGTTTAAAAAGCTAACCTTTCTAAAATCACACAGCTGATAACAGTCGGCTCCGCCCCAAACTTCAGGCAGCCTGCCTCTGGAACCTCCCATTTTTATACCTCATGTGGCCCCCCAAGTTCATGGATTCCAGGGGCTCCTCTCATGCTTCCTCCCAAGAAGGGAGCAGAACATTTCTCAGTGTTTTTTCATTCACTCAGATTTCTGAAATTCCTTTATATCTAGGCAGGAGGAGCCCTAGGTTCTCTTTTTCCTGTATGTGTTTCCTTCACCATGAAGATAACTCATTACTTCATACCAACTCTGACTGTAAATGCAGCCACTTTGCTTTCTGCAAAGGTCTCTCAGTGGGCTGAAAAACCAAACCATAGCTTCCTCTTTACCTTTGCTGTGACAGCACTGAATTTTGTCATTCAGCTTCTGAGCAAGTTCAGTGACGCTGCCTGAAAAAGCTGTGCCGGTCCAGATGGCATGCATCCTGTGTGTGGCATCTCTCTTTCTCTCTCTAAGTAAGTTTTATAACTTTGATGTTTCTACCGTCACAAGGGCTTGTCATCCAGAGGCTGCTGGGTGAGTGAGTAGGCCAAGTTGGTCTTCACAGGAAAGACTAGGTTATAGACTTTTGACTTTGTGCCAATCTCTTACTTATTGATGACAGTTTTAAGGCTTCCTTATGCATCGTTGTGACTGGGGGCAGTGGAAGACTTTATTGTATCCTGGGTGACTTTTGTATTTTATTTTAAGCTTGTCTTGGAGCTTTGCATGTCCCTAGCTTTACTTAACCTTCCTGGGCTTACCATCCCATGGAAGATGAAGAGGTTTCACTGCCACACGGAGAGGCCTCAAGGTTTGCCTGATGTTAGGGTGTAGCTAGATGTGTGTGCCTTGTGGATGAGACTAGGTAGAAGAAAAAGCAATGAGAGTACCATGAAGTTTAGTTCAAGCTAAAAGAAGGTTCTAGGCTTTATCTGAGAGCTAAAGAGAGAGACAGAGAAGGATCAGAACAATTACTTGGCTCCTCTAAAGTCCATATAGGGCCTTTATCTGGCCCAGGGACACTTTTGCATATTTGAAGAAGATGGAGGAAGAAAAACTTGGAAATAAAGGGAAGAACCAGATGAATTTAGCAGGGAACAAACCAGTTCCTTACCATGTAGAGCAGTTAACAGGCAGGCTGTGTGCCACATACAAAGATCATCTCAGTGTAACTTATAAATGCATATTATAAAATGCATAGGACTGTAGAGTAAACTGGCCATATTGAAATAAAGTTATCAAAATATTTTCAGTACCAATGTGATGGCATCTGTAATCACTGCACTAGTAGGAGCCTAAAGTAGGAGGCCTACCTGAATTTTGTAGTGAATAAACAACATTAAAAAATAAATCATAATATGTTTATTTCCATTCTTATTTATGTGCTATACAACAAGATCTAGAGGACTATTGATTAATCACCAAGCTCAGAGAAGTGGTGGGTATGAAGAGAATATTCTAATATGCCATAAAAATTGCCATATAATATGCAAGTAGCTATGGTTACACGTCTGCATCCATCACTGAAGGGAAATAGGACATTTCCATTGGAGATTAATGAGAATAAAGATGAAGGGGCTTTTTCACCCTGGTTTAAGGACCCTTGAATCCTATCTGTAGGTTGGTTCAAGTTTAAAAGTCTTGGTTCCCAGAGACTGGACAGAGTTTGTGAAGAGACTGTGGTAGCTGGGATGAGGAGAACTGGGCTGAGCTGCAGTCTGTGTGCTAAGGCTGTAGCTTTATAAGAAAAATGAAGGGCATGTACCATTTGGCACTAAGGTAGACCAGCAAGCTCTGGTGGAGTTGAACCAGGATCACATCTCATTGAGCATAGGGGCCTGAGAAAGAGACAGGAAGCCTGTAGGAGGATGTATTAGGACCACATGCCAGTGACTGGCACCTGCCAGCACCCTGCCAGGGTAAGCATCTACGGACAGTGCCTTGGTGGAACCCTGCATGGATTATTGTGTCTGTGATCCTGTTGAGTCATCTGACTGAGTGTGCGTGCATCGTGTGTGGGCACTTCTGCATTTGCTTTGTATGGAAATGAACTGGGTTTACATTGCACAAGGTTACAGAAAGTTGCACATTCTTGTTCTCCTTCTTCTCCTTCTCCTTCTCCTTCTCCTTCTCCTTCTCCTTCTTCTTCTTCTTCTTCTTATTATTATTATATTATTAGTTTTCAGTTGTCCATTTGTTTTTGATAAGCAGGTTCAAAGGACTAGAGGAAGTATCCATAACAGTCAAAATTCAAAAAGTAGAAGATGGTCGCTTTTCCCCATCCACATCCATGGTTGCCTGACCTGGATTCTGCATTTGTTCCTTCTAGGTTTTGACCCATATTAAGTTCCAGTTTTGCATGGAATCGCAGGTCTTACATGACACATACATAAATCAGGAAGTAACTTGAAGCCTGCTGCATTTTGCTTTAATTATAGAAAGGAAATGCAGGAAATTAATGATGATAAAGCGATCAATAGCATTGTTTGGCAAATCTATTCTTTGTCCCAACTTCATAGTGTTGTTTTGGAATGTAGGGACTAAGTCTCGGGGACCCAGCTCCCGCTCACTCACCAAGCACTCCACCACTGAGCCACACTCAATGCCTCAATCTATTATTTCTTTAGATTACTTACTATTTTTTGTGTTGTGTGTTGTTCGTGGTGTCAGAAGACGGCCCTTTGGATTCAGTTCCCTTCTTCTACCTTTTTGTGGGCTCTCACAATTGAACACAGATCATCAGGACTTGCTTAATAAATGCCTTTACCCAATTAGCCATCTTACCAGGCCCATTTTATTTTTATTTTCCCTATTAAACAGGAACACTAACTAAGTAACCAGTTAGAATGTGACTCTTTGAAGCTAATGCCATAGGTAAATGCTCTTGTGGACTTAGCCTGCTTGTATCACCTCTCACCCTGACCAACTGCCAAATAATTAAGGGGCCATTAACACAAGAGGTCTTTGGAGAGGGGCTATTTTTGTGTTACTGAGATTGTATCCATGGAAAAACAGAAAAGTATTCCACTTGGCTCTGGATGGATGATATCTCAACCTCCACCCCCACCCTAGCCCCCACCACACACACACACACACACACACACACACACACACACACANAGAGAGAGAGAGAGAGAGAGAGAGAGAGAGAGAGAGAGCATTGTACGGCAAGAGCAATTGTTGGGTGTGTTGGCTATTCCCTAGGTACGTTTTGCATAAGGTGGAATTACTTCAAATTCTTTGGCTATGTTGTAGCCTGAATGTTTGTGTCCTCTTGGATTTTACCTGTTAGGACTTAAACCTGGGGGTGATGACATTAGGATATAGAGCCTTTGAAAGCTAGTTGACTGAATGGGTTAGTGCTCTTATAAGAGATTGGAAAGACCCAGCTAGTCTCTTCCATGTGCAAAGACACAGCTGGACACCAAATCTACGAGTGCCTTAATCTTTCAATGACTAATCTCCAGGCCTGTGTTTCTACAACACGACACCATTTACTTCCCCCCCCCCCCACTTCATTGCTATCAACAGGCTAAGACATAGACCTTTTCAGAAGTGAAAGGAAAAGTATTGCTGTTTTACAGGATATTTATTTACCTATTTATTTTTGCAATTCTGGGGGTAAATTCAGGGTCTAGTGTGTACTAGGCAAGCGCTCTCCCACTGAGCCACATCCCCGACCAGTATCTTTGAGATGGGAAGAAATGATGTCCAGAGGCCAATCCACAGGGACACGTCTAACTGTCGTGGTCACCATCTCTATGGGCTGTGTCGGGGCTTCCCGCTTCCTCCTAGAGGTGATGTGGCAGGGGACTGGCCTCCTAGAGAAGGTGATGAGGCAGGGAACTGGCCATTTCTTTCTCTCTTAGTGGATGAGCTTTGTGCATAGTGGCTTGCTTTCTTGTGGTCCAACCTCTTCCTCCACAAGCCCTCTCAGGATCCATGTGTCTCTCCTTGTTCGCTGTTGCCTCTGCAGTGGTACCATCCCTACACAGGTGGACCTGGGCTATGTAAGAAGGCAGTAGTAGAACATGAGCCTGAGACAAAGCCATTAAGCTGCATTTCTCCACAGTTTCTGCTTCAGCTCCTCCTTTCTGATCCCTACTTTTAGAGCCCACCCTGACTTCCCTCAATGATGGATAGTGGGTTATAAGTTGAATTAAGCCCTCTCCTTTTTCTTCCCAAGTTGATGTTGGACATGGGTTTGTCATGGAAACATAAGAAAACCGAGATAACATCATTTCTATAAGCCTCGCCTGTTTGTACCCACAAGCCATAAGCTCTCCGCTCTCTTCAGATTCCTTCAGGGGCTTTCATTTATATCTTTCTCATTGAGATGATTGCCATTCTAACTGTTGAACTTAATAAGGCTCAAGGACAGAGATGATTCTAAACTCATCTTTATGTCTTAATCTCTCAAGTACCAGAAAGACTGTAAGTGGCTGAATAAATATTTATTGACTTGGCAAATAAAGCAGGGAAGAATGAAGTGCTAGTTTCCACAATAGAAACTTTCTAATGAGCACTTATTTCACTGGGAAGTGATGAAAAGTGTTGAGGATGCATGGCCAAGCTGCCCACATTACAAATAACAATATAACGTGCCCTGGAAGGAAAAGATGAATGGTGCCTCCAAACTACACTTTAAAAAGTTTATTTGTATATGTGTGTGTCCGTGTGTGTACGTCTGTGTGTGTGTGTGTGTGTGTGTGTGTGTGTGTGTGTGTGTAGACCAGTATCAGGTACCTTTCTCAAGCTCACACTACCTCTTTCTCTCTTTCTTTTCTTTTCTTTTCTTTTCTTTTCTTTTCTTTTCCTTTTCTTTTCTTTTTTCTTCCTTCCTTCCTTTCTTCCTTTCTTCCTTCCTTTCTGTCTTTCTCTCTCTCTCTTCCTTCCTTCCGTTCTTCCATTCTTCCTTTCTCTTTTCTTGTAATTTTTTGGAAATTAAAATATAATTATGTTATTTCTCCCATTCTTTCATCCTTCCAACCTCTCTATCCCTGAACTCTTCTCAAACTCATGGCATCTTCTCTTTGCTATTGTTACATGTATGTATACATGTATGTGCATGTGCAGAAACATATAAGTGTAACCTGCTCAGTCCATTTGGTGTTACTTGCATGTATATGATTTTATGACTGACCACTTGATGTTGGGTAAACAATTGGAGTATCAACCATGGGGATAAATATTTCCCCTGCTCTTAACAATGCTTCATTGCCCATTCTTGGTCACTGAGAGGAGCCCAGTGAGAGTTTCTTCTCCATATGAGTGTGGTACTTTTCCAGGTATTTTTTCTGCACTCATATTGTTGGGGTATGGGTGAAGCTTCTTTGTCATTTCTAGAAGACACATTCCCACAGCGGGTTTCCTGGTCCCCTTGCATTGATAGTCTTTCTGCCCCCTCTTCTGTGATGTTCCCTGAGCCTGAGCAGCAGGAGTTGGATTGTAAATGTATCGGCTGGAGCTGGGCTCCCTGTGGTCACTTGTTCTTTGCTTGTTGACTGGTTGTGTCCTTTCTGTAATGTTCTCCTTTGTTGTAAAGAAAAGTTTACTCGATGACTCCTAAGAGTTATACTCACCTGTGGGTATAAGGATAAATATTTAGAATGTAGTTAGGGATTATGCTGGCTTAGTAAAGTGTCGGTAGTAGATTCTTCTCAAAGAATGACCTCACTAGCCCTGGGCAGTTGGCTAGGTTTCTAATACTAAGCATGATTTCTTTCCTGTTGGGTGGACCTTAAGTCTAACTAGATAGCTGTTGGTTACCACCAAGATATGAGGGCCAGTAATCCTCTTAGGATACCTTGCCAAATTGGTCATAGCTGGGTGTGCCACCGTATATTTAGAAATAGGATCAATCGCATGTACCTTGGACTCAACGCACTGTTTCAGATAGATGAGCCTGCAAGCCCCAGGATTCCTCCCACTCTGTCTCCTCAGCACTTGGATAACGGGTGCAACACGATGCCCAGCTTTTATCTGGATACTGGGGATCAAGCTCAGGTCCTTATGCTTGCTCAACAGGCACTTTGCTGACGGTAACATCTCAGTTCTAAAAAAAAAAAAATCTCATGGTGAAATATAGTATATAAGAAAAGGCTAATAAAACATAAGTATGCAGTTTTATAAGTAAGCAGAAACTAAGACCTGTGTCATCGCTACAATATTCAAGAAACAACATGATCAGGTCCCTAGAAGTGCCCACCCATCCTACCTGAGCATCATCAGGACATAATCCCTCCCCACAAGTCACCTTCCTGACTCCCATGGTAACCACCCCCTGACCTATTTTTAAAGATGATTTTAACCTTTATGCATCAGCTAAATGATACAATGTGGTTTTGCGTATTTTTAATTTTTTTTTATTTTATATGCATTGGTGTTTTTGCCTTTACATATATCTGTGTGAAGGCACTGGGATCCCTAGGACTAGAGTTATGGAGAGCTGTGAGCTGTGTGTGCTGAGAATTGAACCCCGGTCCTCTGGAAGAGCAATCAGTACTCTTAACTGCTGAGCCATCTCTCCAGCTGCATATATTTTAACTTTTAATATTTTAAGTTTTAAACGGACTATTTCTGTAGATAGCCAAAGAGATTCAAAGTTACTCCATGAATGATCAGGCATAATTCTACATGTTACTACAAATAGTTATAATTTTTAATTTCTTTATAAGATTCCATCTTATTGTACACTACCACAGTTTATATGGCAGCTCTGCTGCTATGTTCCGCTCTTGAGGGACATTCAGGCTGTCCCTTGTTTGGGGGCAACAGTGAATGGCACTGCTGTTCCTTCATGTGTCACCTGATGCACGGTGCCCACATTGCACATTACACAAGGTTACCTTGCTGAAAATGTTTAAAACTTCTCTGTCATCAGTTTCTGGTAAGTAATAATTTAATTTTTTCTAATGTAGTCTAATTTCTATTTATAGATATTCAGCACAAAAAAGTGTGATATAAATATATAACATTGAGATTTATGAATACTTAAATGTATTTTCAAATTATTACTGGAAATGTGTGTGGTTGGATATTGATTAGTTTCTTGGCCAGTTTTGGTTGAGTATATTCAGATGCGGTTTTTAAGTTTTTTTAGTTGATTTTATCAATTAATCACTTTACCCTCTTGTGGGGGAGGGAAGCCTCCTTCCTGCCTCTCCATTTCCTCTCATGAGCTCTGCACGTCTCTTCTCTTGCTCCCCACAGGAGTCTCCTGAACCCTTTGCCCTTGCTCTGGCTCTCTGGAACCTGTTCTGAAGGATTCTATTCTGTCAACCGCTTCATGCTGCCCATAGCGCTCAATGGATCTTCTGGTGTCCTTTAGCCCCCGTCTTGCCCTTCGAGGGTTCCCGGACCCTCGGAGAAGATCTTGTTCATCTCTGTGACATCATTACCTCTGGCCTCTGCTCTTCTGTAACCACAAAGCGAGCCCACTTTCCGTATTAGCCGTAATGAGAACACTCTTGTAGTTTCTGAAAAAAAAAAAGCTGAATTTAAAACATCTCTATATAAAAAGCTACCTTTTAATCACATTTCTCCTTTAGACCTAATTTTCTGCAGCTTCAATGAGAAAACATCCTAGCTGAAAACCCTGGGTAAGAAAAAAAAAAATTAAACTCTGAGCCCAGAACCTGGACTTCATAAACATCTGTTTGAGAGTTTCAAGCAAAGTGAAAGAGCCGCTCTAAGAAATTAGAACAGTATAAATAAATAAAATAAAATAGAGAAAGAAATTAGAACTGTAAAAAACGGCAAAACACAGCAAAAAGCAATGAAAAAACAAAGCTTCACAGTAGAGACAGGAAGTGTCACTGCCATTTCTGGTGCTCATTTTATCTTGTCTTGCACCGGACATGGCTGGGAGCTACAAATATCTGTAACTGACCAGCAAGAAGGAGTAAGGTATCGGGAGCAGAGCGGTGGGCTTTGCCTCTCTTGGATGCCCTTCTGTGGGAGAGACTGTGTCTTGGAATTTGGGGTTTGAGACGCTTTAAGCTGTTTTGCCATAAAATACTGCAAAAGATAAAAATATCAGATATGATATTGGCTTTCAAGTAAGTCCATTTAGATAAGCTGCTGCTTTGTAGACGTGGCCCTGATACATATTGAGGCTAACCATTTTCGAAAGGAAACTAGGGCTGTGCAAGCTTAGGTAACAGAGGAACGGTGACCACACTGAGCCATTCATTCCATTGCCATCCAGCCTGAGGAGGGTGGCAAAGAGTCAAGGTGATTACAGTGAATAAACCTCGGTCTCATTTACCAGGATGGTAATATAGAGACCTACACGATGTGGTACCCTGGGAATTAGAGCACTCACCTATTTTTATCTTCTTTCTTCCTCCTACTTACAAGCTAAGTTCAGCATCGGCCAGAGGGAAGTAAAAATTCAAGAAGGCCCTCTGTACAGAGCCGAAGGTTACCCTATCAGCATCAGTTGCAACGTAACTGGTCATCGGGGTCCTTCCACACAGGACTTCCAGTGGTCTATTTACCTGCCAAGCGCCCCAACCAAGGAAGTCCAGATCATCAGCACCAAGGATGATGCCGGCTTCTCTTACGCAGTGTATGCCCAGAGAGTGAAAAACAAGGAGATCTACATAGAGAGGCTGCAGGGTGACTCGGTCCTGTTGCATATCTCAAAACTCCAGATGAAAGATGCTGGCGAGTACGAGTGCCACACACCCAACACGGATGGGAAGTATTTTGGAAGTTACAGTGCAAAGACAAATCTAACTGGTGAGCTCCTGTTACCCAAGCCCCTGGCAAGCCTGTATCCACCATCACAATGCCCTGCCAAGGGAGAGATTTTTCCACTAGTCTGTTTGCTCTGGGTAAAGAGCCTACCTACCACTCCGAGTATTCTGAAGATGTGTCGCAAGTAGGTGTCTCATGTTTTCCCAGTGACATATGCCACACAGCCTGAGGAGCCAGTGTGGGGCCTTCCCAAGTGCGTCCCCCCCACACACCCAAGCTGGTAATAGCAAAGCATTAGATAGATCTTTGCATGCCCCCTCTCCCCCATATCATCTTGCAGCTCAGTAAGAGAGCCAGCACCAGTGTCATGAGTGATGCTATCAACTGCAGAATGATTCTTTTCCAACCACCATTTCCTAGCACATTTATCTGGAGGGAGAGGGTCAAATTCTTGCAACTGTGGCTCACTTGGAATATCTAGTTTCCTTTTGTAGTTTAGCAAACTCCTATAGGAACTCCAGGATGCAGATTCAACACCACCTCCTTTGCAGAACCCTTTAGACCGCCTCAGGCCATGTTCCCCCACATGGTTCTTCTTAACGCCCTGTTCATACTGTGATTGCCAGCATTCACCCAGTTATCTCATAATCAGCTACTCCTATGCCTGTCTCCCACCACCTCTGAGCTTCCTGGGAACTCCCAGCTCTTATACAATGTCTATACTCGTCATTGGCTTGGCCTTGGTGCTGCTTCTACATGAACTTCAACTGTGTGGTTTACATTCGAGGAAGAAGAGAATAGAAGGGTCCTTAGACAGCTATGAAAACTTTGGGAAAGCTTGCATTTGGTCTCTGACTAACAAATTACATTTCTTTAGATCTCCAAAATAGAAAAAGCAGATTAGAGAGGGAAAAGAAGCAATCCACTCAAGTCCATATAGCCAAACGGAGTGGCTGAGAGCCAGAACCTGAGTCCAGAAACTCCAGTGTTCCTCCTACTCGTGGCTGAGTAGCTAACCTGGTTCCAGCTTGTGCTGATGAAGCAAAGCCAGGGTCCTGCCTCCCTGAGCCACTCACTCTGCAAAGTTCCTGTGCTCTCTCAGCAAAAGGGAAAGCCGGAGTTAGAGAAACATATGGCTGGGAGCACTCGAGGAATGTGCCTTGCAGATGAGGTTTAGGCGCCATCTTCCCGAGAGGAAGGTCTAATGAGACAAACATGAACCAGCAAGATAATCAGTGTTGCCTTGTTTCCAGTGATTCCTGACACCCTGTCTGCCACCATGCCCTCCCAGACACTCAGTAAGAAGGAAGGCGAACCCTTGGAACTCACCTGTGAGACAACCAGAACCACTGCTCAACACACCCATCTCTCTCTCACCTGGTACCTGATGCAGGAAGGAGGAGGGAGTCAAGCCACTGAGATTGTTTCTCTCTCCAAGGACTTTGTATTGACCCCTGGGTCCTCCTATGCAGACAGGTTTGTGGCCAGAGATATACGGTTGGACAAGCTTGGAGCCACTTCCTTCAGGCTGTCCATAGGCAAGCTCCAGCCTTCAGATCAAGGCCAAGTGTTCTGTGAGGCCACAGAATGGATTCAGGATCCAGATGAAACGTGGACTTTGATCACAAGAAAGCAGACAGATCAAACAGTTCTGAGGATCCAGCCGGCAGGTAATTATCTTCTCAGGGAACCTGTGAATTCATTCTCAGTAAGTATGTAGGGATAGCTTTATTATTATTATTTTTTAAGACCTTCTGTTGACTTTTTCTAAAAGATAGAAAAAAGGTTTAAGCTAATTTTGTTTTTGTCATCTGGAAAGCATAACTAAGAAGATGTTCCAGAATGTTCAATTAGGGCTCTGTTCGTGGGAGAGTTTATATGGGACCAGAAATGTGAAACAGATAGATTGATGCTACAAGGCAGCCGTGGAACTTGCTTCATAACCATGGTTGCTAGGCACTTTGTAAGCACGTTGTCTCCATTATTTAATTGTAATCCAAATAATCACCCACAATGTAGCCAGCTCTCTGTTTTAAAAACCAGGGACCCCAGTTACAGACACAGTGAGTGCATCCCAACACCTACCGGAGACAGAAGGTGCTCGCTTCTAAGGCCAAATCTGCCTCTCTCCAAAGCCCACCTACCACAGGGAACTGGGCCTCAAAGCAGCTTCAGTGTCCAATATGAAGCTTCACCCCTGCTGGTGGCAGGATGCCCTTCCACCAGGCCCCATCTCTATAGTGAAGTGGTCTCACCTTGCATGATCCATTGACATTTTTGTCAAAAGTAGACAGGAAGGCCTGGTCATTTTTTTAATCTTTTTTATGTGCATTGGTTTAATAAGAGGAATAGCTAAGACCGTGAGTATCCAATGTGGAAAACGATACTCCAGTGGAGGGTCACTGACTTCGCATGACACTCAGCTCTACCGAATCCCGTGGCTTTCAAGAGTTCAATTTGTGCTTAGTGGGTCCTACAAGGCCCTATCGCATGTGTTTGGAAGTTAGGAAATTCTACTGGCTGTTTATCAAACAAACAAACAAACAAGATAAGAAATAAAAGTTGGGGGTTCAGAGGAAGAAGCAAATACCCGGCACACAGTGAGGCCCAGGTTTAATGCCCGGTACAAAAGGAAAAGAGAAAACCAGAAGTCCTAATTTATAGCAGTTCAACACAACATGAAATAGTTCACTTTTTCACTTGGGAGGCAGGCCTACGTTGATCTTGACACATCTGTGTATGAGAAATATTTCCTTACTGGGGACTGCTTTCAGAAAACCATGGACACTGTCCTTCCTGGGTGACAGACTAGTTGGGGACTTTGGAATTATCTTTTACTGCAGGGCTATTTTGGAGTAGGGAACTCTGGTGCCGCAGAACTGAAAGGTGACATGCAATGCATGCACTGGACCCTGATCGCCGTCCCAGCCGTCTTGTGCTGAAAGGGGCAAGTGCAGAGGGCTTTCTAAACACCTGCTTTGCTTTTTTGTTGCCCAGCAAGAGATTTTGAAGTGAGCATCACAGCCGATAGCTCACCTGATGAAGGAAAACCCTTGGAACTGGTTTGCCTGGTTGTCGGCAGAGATGGTGACCCACAGCTTCAGGGCACTTGGTTCCTCAATGGGAAGGAAATTGCCCAGACTGATGCTGGTGGGGTCCTGGGCCTGAAGAGAGAGTACAGAGACAGAGCAAGCCAAGGCCAGCTGCAGGTTTCAAAGTTAAGTGCCCAGACGTTCTCTCTCAAGCTCTTCTCCGTGGGTCCAGAGGATGTCGGCACCTACAGTTGTGAAGTGGCGGAGGTGGCGAGGACTCAGACGGGCTCGTGGCAGGTACTTCAGAGAAAGCAGTCACCAGGCTACCAGGTGCAGCTGAGGGAGCCAGCAGGTACGTGACAACATGACATAGGGGCATGCATACATTGTGCTGTCTTCAGATGCCCCCAGGGGACATTGCAGGAGCACATGTGAGGTGGAGGGGGGTGGGGTCTTCCTTTAGAGCCTGGAGCCTGTCAGACCCCAGTGGAGAGGAAATAAATCCTGAAGGACAAAGAGTTACCCAGACTAGCCAAGATGTTCGGAGTCTAACTCCTGAGCCATGGGGCATGGGCATTTCTCTTCATTCCTTTCTATTTCAATTCTTTTGCCTATAAAATGACAAGTAGGTGGCCCCTAAGTCCCGTCTTGCCATCTTACATTGTTTGAGTCTGTTTATTTTTTTTTAGTTGTAATTTTCATATGCTGTTTTCTGTTTAGTGAAGTCCTCTGATTTTGTGTGTTTGCACACTTGTATGTATATAAGCAGAGGCTTATAAGTGTATGAATATGCTGTGTGCTTGTGTGCCCTTGTGTATGAATGCCCATGTGTGCATGAGGGTGGGGAGAAATTGAGTCCCTTTTCCTGGGGAACACGCAGCTGAGCAAGCTGACCTTGCGTTGAGGCTGGGCAGCCATTTTTCAATCGCCTTCGGCTAATCTTGTTATGTTAACTTGCAGTGGGTCATAATTCTGACTCATAGTGAGGAATGAAGAGACAAATGAAAGTGGACAGACTCTATTCTCTGCGCTTGCTGGGATGTGGTGAGCTGTCTGCTCAACTGGTTCTGAGCATCCCTAACAGTGCGAGCCACTGCTGTGGCTTGTGTGTATAATTGTCCTTCAAAGGCTCAGAGTTTGGTCCTTAGTGTGGTGATGAGGATAAAATTAGACCACGGGAGCTCCACCCTCGTGAATGTATTAATGCCACCTTGGGAGACAGGACTGTGTGAATGAGGCCAACCCCCACACGCTTGTCCCTCCTGTTCCCTCTTCACAATAGAGGGTCCCTCCACCATGCCAGTGCCACAATAATCTGATCCTTAAGCCCGTGAACCCCTTTATACATTACCCGGCTTCACATACCTTGCTCTTACAACACAAAACAGCCCCAGGATGATGGCCACTGGGTTCATCATCACTTTGTGAACGTTGAGTGACTTTAAATATGTTTGAATCCTCCGTGCTTTGTGTATAGCATAAAAACAGATGCACCCAAAACTAATATTAGAATCCTCTGGGCTGTGTGGTAAAGTCAAACTCTAGAAAGAAAATTTGCCCAAAAGCAAAAAAAAAAAAAAAAGGGGGGGGGGAAGAAATTTTAATTAAAAATAAACTGAGCTAAAATGAAAGCTGTTCTTGCTACACTTGCTCATTAGGGATATCTCCAAAGATAGAAAAATGCCCCTTCAGAGCTCTGCCTCCCTCTCCCCATTGGCTAGGAAGGAAGATAGCAGAGCTCAGGACAAGTGGCAGGCCAGGAAGTGTGCTGCTGTTAGTTTCCACACTAAACATTTGGTCTAAGTTTCTAGGATTCAGGAAAAACAATGTGGGCGGTTTACATATTTGTACAGAGCTCGCTAAAATCTCTGAACTCCCAGGGGGAAAATATCTACAAACTTCTTTAAACCTGGTATGTGAGAATTTGTTCCCAGGAGCCCCAAAGGGTGCTTCGTGGAGTCGGGCTCTAGTCCTGCAGAGAGGGTTATCTTTCAGTGCTAAAAAGAATTATTTTCTCATAAGCTAGAGTCCAAACTGAGGCTAACATGTAGCAATTGGAAAGCTTCTTAGCATATTTATTGGGGACCTTGTCTTACACTCTGATTTGAAAGTCCAAACATTTGAAACATGAGCAGACTTTATCACTCCTTGAATATTTTAAACAGAAGGGAACACCCACTGCCACTGTGCCTTGCTATACTTCTTACTATGAGGCTAATGACCGAAGGCATTTTTGAAGTGATGCTAGTTGAAACTGAACTTAATGATTACGTTAAAGAGGTGAGATTGTGGCTTGTTATTTTCCTTCTAATTTTTAAACTTCAGTCATGAGTCATTTTTATATAAAAAACAAACTAACGGACAAACAAAAAACATATACCATGATCAGTGCCTCTCTCACCCAAAATGCAGAAGCAAGCTTGATAATTTGCTCAACCCGTTTATGAAGATTAGTCTTCATTCTGCCTCTGTCGCTGATGTGTGCAAGCCTGAAGCAGTGGATGGGATCTCTCTCCTCTGTAGGGAAGAACAATTTGCAGATTCGTTTAGATCCCCTTTAGGTTTCTAATGCCAGTCTGTTTTATTTCTCTCTTTTGCTTTGAGCTACCTCTGCTGTTGCCAGTGCCTCTTATTAAACACTAATGGTAATAGCTAACCCTTTTCAGTACTCTCTGTAGCCCAAGGCCTGCGCCCCTACTGTGGCCTTTGTTCAGTCCTCTCCACGAAGCAAAAACGTGGCTGCTATTATTACCCTCATTTTTCCTGGAAAGAAACACAAAGGCTCGGAGAGGTCAAGTGTGCTGCCCAGAGTGATGCTGCCTCCAGGTCATGGTGGGTGCTATCCTTACATGTAGTGCTGGGATGCCCAGGACACAGGAGCTCCTGATGTATCTACGTCCTGATGTATGGCCCATAGGGCAGCCAGGACAGGACCTTGTATAATAAGCATTTGTTGAATGAATTTTTTTCATTTCTTTACGTCTTGAATTTCCCATCTGGGAGCTGGCCTTGCATTTATAGTTATTTGACATATAGTTATATTATAGCATTTAAACATGAAAAGGCTATGACTTGCCAATGATAGCAGATAGATATGCACCTGTATTATATAATATATGTGTATATAAATATAAAATTTTCCCAGATTAGTGTTTTTTATGGTGGTATTGCAAACAGAGATCCAATTAATAATTTTCTTTCCCTCTTCAAAACACACACCAAGCTAATTAGGACTGGCAGGCACATACAAGCAGAGAGAGAACATATTTAAAAAGACTGACAGCCTTTATTCTAAAAACAAACACCCTAACATGTAAATTATCAGGGCTTCATTACTTTCAAGTTCATTTACTCTCCCTAATGAATCAAAACAAACAAAAAAATACTATCAGATATTTGCCCAACTAGACCTTCTTCAGTATGGGCTAGCTGAACAAAACCACGAGAAAAAGAAGTATATATTATGAATCATGTGTGTGTTCATGGGCTCTCCTGGTCTTCTGTCTGCTGTCTTGTTTCCACTATGTAATAATTACCTTAGGGAAGTTTTATTTTATTTATGCACACAGAGAGAGACACACATATATACCCTTGCACACTATCTACCCATTCACCTATCCATTTATCTTTCCATCCATCCATCCATCCATCCATCCATCCATCCATCCATCCATCCATCCATGATGGTTTGGAAGATCTTTGTTCTGGGCATGGTATGGAAGAATCAACCAACTCTGATCAAACAAGTAAAGTACTTTATAGTTAAAATTCATCATCATATTTTGGAATTTTTTTTTATTTACTTAAAGCATTTTCTTCCATAACTTGTAATCTGCAGCAAGAAGTGTGACCGTGTCTGCCAAGCAGCAAGCTGCGTGGGAAGGAGAGACGCTTACCCTTCTCTGCAAGGCAGCTGGGGATGCAAGTGCTCTGTCTGTGAGTTGGTGGCTCACCCCACAGGACCAGACCACACCCGTGTTTGTGGCTGGCATGGGGCAAGATGGTACTGTGCAGCTGGGAGACTTTTCTCCGGGCCCTGCACACCATGGTAACAGGAGGCTGGAGAAAGTGGACTGGGCCACCTTTCGACTGGAGATTGCCTCTGCCATGGTCACAGACAGTGGTACCTATGAATGCAGGGTGTCAGAGAGACCCCAGAACCAGGCCAAAGGTTTGCAGTCAACCCAGAAGATTTCAGTCACTGTAAAATCTCTGAGTAAGTCACTGGGATAAGTCCTTTTCTGAATGTGTGACAGTCACCTTATTCTGTACTGAAGTTTGAGTGGTGTCACCCAGAACCCCTGCCAGAGGTTCACATACTCTGAGCCCTGGGTACGTGTCCTGTGAGTGTCCGTGGTATGTGCACCCCAAGTACAGTGCCAGCCAGCGGCATATGAGCCGAGACCTGCAGAACAGAGTATGCAAATCAGGCCTGACAGCAACCTCTCGCGTTTATTCATCTTTATAAAGATCATTCTAGAGTGCAACTTGTAAATTGTGCAAAGTTGAAAACAAACCCCTGTGATTCCTGGTTGACTAGCAGATGAGTGGGGCCAAGCTTGCCCTGTCCCAGCAGCAGCCCAGCTATCATGGAGTCTTCTCCAGCATGGGCAAGAGAGTGACATTGAGCCCGGGGGGGGGGGGNGGGGGGAAGGGAGAGGAAGGAGGCCAGACCATGCTGTGAGTGTTCTACTTGCTGAGTGGGGAGAGGAAAGAGGCCAGACCCTGGCTGCGCGTGGTGTCCCTGCTCGGTGCAGCTGTCTGAGTGGTGCACTGGAGAAACACTGCCTGTTTGTTGTGGCTGCTGAGAACAGTGATAGGCGAGGGGGGAGACTTGGAGAGCCGAGGTTGAAATTCAGGACAGACTGTACTGTGGACCAACCTCTTCCCCAAATTCATGTCACTCCAGGAACACAAGTGTGTGGCCCTGTGTAAAGGGTGGCATTGAGAAAACTTGGAAGTCCCCGAGCTGGGACCTGGTAAACAGGAAGTGTGTCTCGCTTTCTCCCCTACAGAGTCAAGTTTACGAGTTAATCTGATGAGCCGTCAGCCACAAGTGATGTTAGCCCACACCTTCGACCTGTCCTGCATAGTGAGGGCCGACTACTCGGATCTCAAGCTGCCGATCTCGGTAACGTGGCAGTTCCAGCCAGCTGGCTCTGGAGCCTTTCAACGGCTTATTCAAATCTCCCACAATGGCACCGTTGAATGGGGGGACGTCCTCTCCCAGATCCACAGGAAGACGAAGGTGTCACAGTCTTTCTTTCGTTCTCAACTCCAAATCCACGATGCCGCTATGGAGGAGACAGGGGTGTATCGGTGTAAAGTGGAGGTTTATGACAGAGGTTCCGTGTGCACAAGTGGCCCAGCCAGGGTATCTGCCACCTCTAACCTATTAATGATTACTGTCACCTTTCCAGGTAAGGGATACTTGACATTGATCCCTGTTTATAAAAAAAAGAATATCTTTTTTTGCCTGGTGTGATGGTGCATACCTATAATCCCAGTATTCAGGAGGCCAGGATAGGAGAATTGAGAATTTGAGGTCAGCCTAGGCTGAAATGGTGAGCCCCTGTCTCAAATAACAGTGGAGCTCCTCCCACTTTGTGTAAACTATAGAAACAGGCATAACGTATCCATTCACCACGTTTGTCCTGGTAAAGTGAGCATGTTGTAATGGCATTGACATGAAGTTAGTATATGTGAAATGGCCACATTGGTTGCTAAAACAATGAGATACTTCCTTAGCAGCTAATAACCACTGCTCTTTGACCTTTCCACACCTGCCATGAGTTCCCATTGCCAGCAGCCACATGATACTGTGTGGCACAGCTGAGCCTCAAAAGCCTCCTCCAGGGTAGATGATATTTTAAGTCAGTCACGGCTGCTGCTCCTGCATGGGTTTTGTATTTGGAAGTGGTGGGGATCATGCAAATTCTATTAGAATACTGTCTTAGTTAGGGTTTTATTGCTGTGAAGAGACGCCGTGACCAAGGCAACTCTTAGAAAGGAAAACATTTAATTTGGGCCCGTCTTATAGTTTCAGAGGGTCAATGCATTATCCTCATGGCTGGAAACATGACAGCATCCAGGCAGACATGGAGCTGGAGGAGCTGCTGACAGTTCTACATCTTGATCCACAGGCAGCAGGAAGAGACTCTGTGCCACACTGTGGATAGCTTGGGCAATAGGAAACCTCCAACCTGTCTCCTCAGTGACTCACTTCCTCCAGCAAGGCCACACCTCCTAACAGTGCCATAGCCACACTCTATGGCCAAGAGTATACAGGGGCCGTAGCCATTCAAACCACAACAAATACTCTTAGCTGCCTCTTTTAAAATATTAACATGTAAGAGAGAATTTGTGGTTCCAAGTTCAATTCAGTCTCTTTTTTTGTTTGTTTGTTTGTATTTTTTTGGTTGTTTTTTTTTTTTTTTTTACTTTCTATCAAAATTACAGTGTCTATGACACT
>NC_034593.1:90801001-90813869 GCF_900095145.1 Mus pahari | reverse complement strand
GAGACAGGGTTTCTCTGTATAGCTCTGGCTGTCCTGGAACTCACTCGGTAGACCAGGCTGGCCTCGAACTCAGAAATCCACCTGTCTCTGCCTCCCAAGTGCTGGGATTAAAGGCGTGTGCCACCACGCCTGGTTGTGTCCAATTCAGTCTTAACGCAAAAGCAGAACACAGGGCTAAGAGTGAAACCCTGCCTAGATGAGGTTCTGCCACACCTTGTGCTTCCTCTCTCCTGACTTGCCTTGAGGGACTTTGAGATGGCTCAGATGTGATAAGCTCCAGGTTTGGGCAAGTCACTTAATCTATCCCTACCAGTCCATGCCTCGATAAATCTCTGATGTACCATTGAACTGGGATGTGTCTATTGTGCCCCCAAAGCAGATAGTCTTGCATGGCAGCCACCCCCAGCTCTGTGCTGCTGAGTGATGTTTTTGTTAATAGTCTTGATCTTGCTCATGAATTCATGCCTTAACTTACTCGCCCTTCCCGGGATGTCTGAGACTGCTTCCACGAGCCTTCCTTTTCCTTGCTCTTGGCTCCACGCCATGAGGTTTCCTTCTTAACACCAAAAATTCCTTCTCATTCTCTTGTACAGAATTCTCCTCCTCCTCTGAGTTGCTACATTAATTCTTTTGGGTTTTTTCTTTTCTTTTCTTTTCCTTTTTTCTTTTCTTTTCTTTTCTTTTCTTTCTTTCTTCCTTTCTTCCTTTCTTTCTTTCTTTCTTTCTTTCTTTCTTTCTTTCTTTCTTTCTTTCTTTCTTTTTTATGGTATCTAAGTCTGTAGTGCAGGCTAGCCTGAAGTTCTCAGTCCTCCTGCCCCAACCCACTAAGTGCTCTGGTTCCAGTTGTATGCTACAATGCTTGGCTTTGCTTTTCTTTCTAAACTCAGGCTAGCATCAGTCTTGTTAGGTGGCCAAAAATGACCTTGAACTTCTGATTCCCCTCCATGGTAGTCATGCATTTATCCCACTGTACCCAGTTTTGTTTTGTTTTGTTTTGTTTTTTAAAAAGCAACTGTTCATTTGGATTAAAGCTTAGGTATGTCCTCTGAGTCTCCATGTTTTTCTAGGGGAAAAATTCTTCCCATGGATACAATCTACCTATTGACAACCTCCGTGTTCATTATCTAGAATGGTTTGTCTTCTGGTCTTGGGATTTACATCTAACTGCTTCCAAGGCATGCCTTTATTCAGTGACATAGTGTAGGTCGTTATCATTGTCCAAAGAGGTCCCTTCCATATTGTTCTTGATGTGGTGGTCCTCCCCACGTCCCAGCACCACAGATTAGAAACTGTGCCCTCCGCATGTTAAATTCCCATGGCAGGCATAAAAGATCTTTTATAAGCACTTGTCTCTTCATCGCCTCCTACTTTCCATCCTAAATCTGACTTCCAACCACACTTAACTGCCTGGATTCGGTAATCCCCACTTCCTTTTATGTGGAATTTCTTTGTTCTCTATTCATCAGAATGGCTGCTATTGATCTTCAAGGCTCAGTTCAGAGAAGTCTCCCCTCTCTCCTGACCTTGGGTTAGATAAATCTGCTGGGTGATCCTGACATTTGTTCCATTACTGCATACCTCTGTCCTATATTGGTGACCAATTCCCAGAAGTCTTTATGCCTGTCCTATAATTTCCTCTAAACCGTGATTCACTGACAGGAGCTATACACAAAATACCTAGAATAGTCTGGTATGCGATACACATAATTCATAAATGTTTGTTGAAGGGGGAATTCAGGGACCTACTGGTAACATCAAGAGAAGCAGAGTTATCAACAAGAGATGGCAAAGAGATTTGTGACATTTATTATTCATCTTAGGACAAAGGAGAGGCCACTGGAGTTAAAGGATAGCAGACCCCATGTCCATGTGGTAGTTTCAAATGGACTGGCTGCAAAAAGTTAGCATTGTAACAGCTTGCGAATAACTTCCTCTTGTGTATTCCTGTTTGAAGGCAGCTCTAACTAGACGTTGACAAATTGGAGATCCAGAAGTGGTTCAGAGGCAGGGCGCTCATAATGTCATTTTCTCTCAAATGATGCAAATATGCTATGGAAGAGATTCCTCTGCTTAAATATGACAGGATAGTCATGTGGGGGAAAAGCTGGGCTTTTTTTCCCATAACTGTCCCTCATCCCCACACAGTAAGGGCAGAAGGAGAACCAGCAGATGGAAGTTATGAAGAGAGAAACATCAACTCACAATCACACAGACTTCTCACAGTCATGTCTGGCCTTTTGACATTGTGACACTACACTGTCATCTACAGAGTTCATGCACAACCAAAACACCAAAAGCAAAAAAAAAAAAAAAAAAAAAAGAAAAAAAAAAACAAGAAAAAAAAAAAAAAAAAAAAAAAAAAAATCATAGTGTTTTAAGTCCATTTACAATTCTGTGTTGGGTCCCATTCACAGTTCCTCTTAGCCACATGCTGCCCGTAAGACGGACAGAGCTCAGTGATGGAGGGGACAGCATGGAGGGGACAGCATCCTCAGATTATGAGTCATACCAAAGTTGGATGGACAGTTAGGGCAGCTGTTGCAGGGGAATTCAGCCACATTGTGGTTGTAGAGCTGTGGTTCTCAACTTGAGGGTCAGAGATCATATGTAGCAGATATTTTAACTGTGACTAACAACAGTAACAAAATTATAGATATGAAATAGCAACAAAATAACTTTATGTTAGGGTCACCACAACATGAGGAATTGTATTAAAGGGTCTACTGCTGTAATAATGGCTATTTGTCCTGGTTAACAAGCTAACTTAAAATTCTGGTGTGTGTGTGTGTGTGTGTGTGTGTGTGTGTGTGTTCGTTTCCAGTAAAGTAACTCTTTCCATTATTTCCTTCAGAGAGCAAACTGAGCGTGAACTCTAGCAGTCAGGTCCAAGAGCTATCCATCAGCTCCAGCACTCAGATAGAATGTGCCATCTTGTCCCGATCTGCTGGAAACCTTCCGTTATCCATCATTTGGTACTTCTCTCCCGTTTCTGCAAATGCATCCTATCTGAAAATCCTAGAAACGGACCAAACCCATGTTGTAAAATATGGGGATGAATTTCAAACCCCTCGGAGCAAGCAAAAATTTTATTCTGAGAAAGTTTCTCAGGACTTATTTCTGCTGAACATTCTGAGCGTGGAGGACAGTGACCAGGGCCACTACCACTGCGCTGTAGAGGAATGGCTCTTATCCACAAATGGCACTTGGCAAAAACTCGGAAGAAAGACTTCAGGACTCACAGAATTGAAACTCAAGCCCACAGGTAAACCTTAAGGACAATATTGTCATACATTTTTCTATGGGATTTTTTTCCATCGACATTTAAGGTGTGACTATGAGGAGATTAAAAAATATGATCGGGACAATAGAAATAATAGGCACCTACAAATGACTACAGGACAGGGTCGCCTCCCAGAGGAGGGGAGGTTGCTTAGGGTGAATCAGCCTGAGGTTTTTAGCTCGAACAGGAACAAGATCCCTTTGCCTGGTTTGCTTCTCAGCTTGGCAGCCTGGTCCATGCAGCTGCCCAGGGAATCGTATCTCCAGAGCTCTATAATAACGAGCTGTGTCACTCCAGTGGGGGCCCTACTGTAATTTGGCAGAGAAAGAGTAATACGAAGCATATTTCTCCCACTGTGAACAGAAACTGTACAACTCTATGGGGATATGTGGAGAAATTGCTTTTCAACATTTGCCTGCCTAAACATAAGGCAAGTCAAAGTAGTTAACTGTTGGAATGGCTGACTGGGGGAGTCATCTCCACCTCTGGAGATCTTTAAAAGGGTAACGGAACTTCCATCCATTCCAGCTAGTCTGTGAGTGCAGCTGTCTGAATGCAGACGGGCTGTACTGGGTCTCTCGGTCCTGGCTGGGTCACCTCTAACTGTTGACTAAGGTCAAATGGGTATCACAGCTAAGGACCTGGGCGAGACCCAACAGTGTGATGTAAATAACTCAATCTAATGTGGTGTTTCAAGTACTTCGAGATGACATTTTTTTATAAAGCCCCTAAGATTATAACTGGACATTCCCATATGATAGAAACGCGACTGGAAAGGTAAGTGAGACAGGGCTCTTGCCGGTGGCTTATAGGCTGCAAGAGACGGATAAGAGAAACCAGCCTAGGGAGCAACCTCTCCCTCTGTCCTTTCTCTTCGGGTCCCTCCCATTCTCTGTTAAGCTTGAGTGCTCCCCAGGGAGTAATCCTAGGTTCTTCTTCTTAGTCTCTGCTTTTCTCAGAACTTCTAAAACCCTGCCCTGGCTTTAACTATTGTCTACAAGCTAATCACCCCAAATCTTTGGATTTAGATATTCTGAGCCTTGTGCTTTTAGACTCTACTGTTCACTTCTACTTGGACACCCCCAGAGACCCCATTTATTATCTTTTCTGACTCTCATGATTACTTTGTCTTCCTACATTCTGGATCTGTATTACTGATACCCCTGCCTTCCAGTTGTCTTAGCCAAACACTTGACTGTGCGTGCCTGCACGTTTTTAAGGAAGCAATATCTCTTGGCTCAAGCCAGTGTTTCTATGGTAGAAATATGGCTTCTGGATTAGGTCTTTTAGTGTATCAAGAAATTCTCACAGTCTGTACTGTTAGGTCAGTTGGATTGGGAGGCACCTAGGAGGTTAGTAGAGTCCACTTCGGGTATGTTTATAAGAACATTTCCAGAGAGAGAATCGCTAAGGGGAGACCTGTCTGAATGTGTGTGGCCTGGGGTTGGGAGCAGAGCACCAGACAGAATAAAAGGGATGAAGAAAGAAGTCCATGGGTGTGGCTGTGCTCTCTCCTCCTCCTTGCCATCCTCAGAGTAGCTTTTGCCACATGCTCCAGCACTATGAAATTCTGCCTCACCTCTGGCCCAAAGTCGAGATGACTTTGGACTGAAATCTCTGAAGCTATCAACAGAATAAGCATTTCTTCCTCTAAACTCTTTCTTTTAAGTATTTGTTACAACAGCAACAGCAGCAACAGCAGCAGCAGCAGCAACAACAACAACAACAACAACAACAACAACAACTAATATAGAAAGTTGATTCCAGAGAGGTGGGGGTCAGTGCTGTGACCCAGCCTGATAAAGTAATTCTTTTCTTTTTTTTAAAGATTTATTTATTTATTATATGTAAGAACACTGTAGCTGTCTTCAGACACTCCAGAAGAGGGAGTCAGATCTTGTTAAGGATGGTTGTGAGCCACCATGTGGTTGCTGGGATTTGAACTCTGCACCTTTGGAAGAGCAGTCGGGTGCTCTTACCTGATGAGCCATCTCACCAGCCCCTGATAAAGTAATTCTTAAGCATTTGAAACTGGGTTGATGGAGGAGTTTGGTTGAAAAAGTAAGTCAGAGTATTTTAAGCGGACCTTAATGGACAATCCTGGTGAAAGAAAATGCTGGTAGCAGTATGGACAGAGAGAGAGACCTTGCTCATGAAATTTAACATGGAAATGGGAGCTTTATTGGGAAGTGGTCTAAAGGTCATTCATGTTGAATTCTGGCAAATATTTTATTCATTCCCTGAGACTTGAGTGAGGTTGAACTCAAAAGGAAAAAAAAAAATTCCGAGGCAACTCAGGATATGGCCTGGTTACTGCGCCTTCCTTTTAGCCAGGTTTACAGTGACAACTAGTGACAAAAAAGAGCAGAGAGATGTGAAAACTTTGACATCCACCCAATAAAGAGGTTCACCCAAATCTGAGGAGTGGGGAGTCAAGGGAAGTTGGCCGCACCAAGGAAAGGCACTTTGGAGGCATCTCAGGAATTGGCCAGACCCACCCATCACAGACTCAAGGATGTAAAAGAGTAAACTCATTGAGGAAAGGTTTGCTCGAAAGCCATGTGTGGTGGCATTCAGCTAGGAAGACTGAGGCAGAGTAGGACAACTTCGAAGACATCCTGACTTACAGAGTGAGTTCCAGACTACCCTGAGCTACTGTGATTTTTTTTTTTTAATGACTTTCCCTTGAGGTGAGAGCAACATGACCGGAGTCCCCGGCTTACACTGAGCTCTGTAGGAAGTTCGTTCTGTAGAATCCATTTTACTGGGCACAGCTGCATAGGCCCTAAGAAGCCACTGAAGCCGTGGTCCAGGGACTCCTAATTGTAAGGCAAGCCATGCACATGGCCCTGGTTTTGTAGACATGAAGGACATGGAGGTTATTAGATCATGGAGCCTGGAAATCCCCAGTCACACAATAACTTTGTTTCCTTAAGTTGTCTTGCTCAGGTATTTTTGTTGCAGTGATGAGAAACTGACTTTCCTAACACAGTGACATTTCTCAACTTGAGAATGCTTGTAATTGACCAAAGTCTCTTAAATTACCGAGGGTGCCAAGCTCCATGTGATCACCATGTGACTATGGGCTGATGGCTGCTGTACACCTGGCTTAGGAAACAAATTATGGAATAAGCTGCCAGGAGATACTGTGGACATCACTGTGTTGGGAGCTTTTCCCCCAGGTCAAAGGAAGAAAGAATTTCAAGAAGAAAATAAACCTTAGTGACCATGACTGAAGGGATCTCTTAAGCTTGCAAGTGGTCCTTGGTTGAGTATTGGAATGAATTAGAAACCAATTTGCAAGTAGGGAGTAACTGAAGGCACGGACACAGAGAAGTTGATGTGAATGAAGATTCTACATGATTCCCCATGTAGAGCAAGTAAATACTAATTAGACTAAACATGGGGGGGGGGGTAGAAAACAAAACAGATTAATAAATGAATTTGTAGTGGAGTGGTAAATGCATTATACACTGTAATGTCCCACCTTGACTTTTGGTTATTCTTTGTTCTAAATCCTGGGGATTTTATTCCAAGTCCTTGTCTGCTGGCTAGTGGGGGACAGGGAGGGAGGAGGAAGACCAGAGCTGTTTAAGACATACTGGTTAATTACTCAGACGGATCCCTCGGGCGGCATTCTGACACTGGTATCAATGTTTCTGTCGCTCAGTGTGTCTGAACAAGATGACATCTGGGTGTGGTGGGGGAAGGTGATTTCATAAGGACTGGCACTGCTGTAATACTTAGCTTGGTGGAATATGGAAAGTTGTGAGATGAGCAGCACCTGTGGCAAATCAAAGAGGAAGTTCAAAGGCGGGCAAAAGCTGTGAGCCTGGCTGAAGTCTATTTCAGCAGTAGGCTCGACAAGGCAAAAGGCTAAAGGAAGGAAGTGGTTAGCTCGGTTTGTAGCAGAGAATGTGCTGGCAAGTGTGACAAAAAGGAGAAGCATCAAAGGAAAACATTCATGATGAAGGTCCTCATGTCTGGAGAATCCCAGATGAGATCTCCCAGTGGAAATGATAGGGCTCAGAGGTGGCCAGGCCAAAAGTCTTGCTCTTCTCTAACTGTCCACCACTTTGCCTCCTAGGAAGCCAGGTCCATGTCTCCAAAGTGAGCTGGACAGGAAATGCTACCGAGAATGGAGAGGCGGGCTTCCTCTGCAGCCTAGATGGCTCCGGCAGCACAGCCTCCCTGTACTCTGTGACGTGGTACTGGGGCAGAGGAACCGCTACAGCTGCTGCTGCTGCCAATGCCACCGCCACCACCACCGCCGCAGCAGGGAGTCAAATGCTGGTGCACCTGCAGTATGACGGCTTGCTGCAGTATGGCCGAGAGGGGAGCCGGAGGCTCCAGCACTGCTACCGATCCTCTCCCACAGACTTCGTCCTGAAGCTGCATCAGGTGGAAATGGAGGATGCTGGGATGTATTGGTGCAGGGTGACTGAGTGGCAGCAACATGGCCACCCAGGCAAGTGGATCAACCAAGCCTCAGGGGAGTCGCAACGAATGGCGCTCAGGGTGCTGCGCTCAGGTAACTTGGGCGTCACTAAGCCACCGGCTCAGGGGCCATGGCATACCCTCTTCCCCTCTGCAAATCCTGCTAGCCTTGTTTCCTCCTTCCTTCTGGCTAATGACAAGATTTCAAATTCCTCAAAGATAACTTTACTGCCTTTCTCCATAATAACTCATTTCAACCAGCAGGGTCTGTATGAGGTTGGGGCACAGATACCTGACTAAGGCGCATCCGACCTGTCCGACCTTCCCTGCCCAAGCAAAGAGCCATCAGCATCATGTATGCCTCTGATGCCCAAACAGCATGTGCAGCCAGCATCCTTACCTCTTGGCTGATGCTCTAATCTCCAGATGCTGTTTGGTAGCGGAAAAGAAAATGAGGCAGAATAAGATGGTTGTGGTGGCGATCGTTCTGCACTTCGACGCAACCGAACCAGAGTCATTTACACCCAAACCCTTCCTTGATCAAGGGAAGGACAGAATCCAGACACTCTTCCTCAGAGAACCACTGCTGAAATCTACCCGACTCCCAGAGGCAGAACAGTTGCTGTGGTTAAAGCTTCAGGGACTCTGGCCCATGATCCTTTGGCCCTGTGACTGAGCCTGCAGCAGCATACCATGGCAGGAGTGTGCGGCTGAGCAAACCCACTCACCCCGTGTCTAAGGAAGTCAAAGAGAAAGGAAGAGGAAGGGCTGGTGTCTCACTGTCCCCTTCAATGATGTGCCTTTAATAACACAAAGATCTCCTACTAGAACCATCTCCCACGAGGCACCACCACCTCCTAATAGAAACCAAACTGAAGAGCAGACCCTTAACACATGGACTTCTAGGGCCTCAGATGGTCATTTAAGACCCAAAGGGTAGCAATGGTCATTTAGTGTCCTCTTTCCATTGTATCATTGTGTCCTGGAAGATATCAAAGAGAGGACAATGTCATAGAGAGTTAGTTGCCTTCTGGGCTCCAACAAAAAGAACCACCACTCAAAGGCCTTTGACCAAAGAGTAACAGCTCTTTCTGTAGGGAAGTCATCCTCAGCCACTGCCTCAGCCTGGTGTCGTATGAGACATGTGATAAGCATCTATGAGGCATGCGGTAATAAGACACATCTTCTAGCAAGACCAATAAATTGTGGCTGGCTATAGGATCTGTCAGCTAATTATCTTAGCTACTTCTTTCTTATTCCAGTGAGACTCAAGAAGGTGAAAGGTGAATTACAGGCTGACCTTCTGTTGGAAAAGGAAGACTAGAGAAATGAAGGCAAAGTCTTAGTACTCTACCACAGGAAAGATAAATGGATTTATCATAAAATTGACATTCCTAGGAGACCAGCTGGCTTTAGTAACTAACAGTTCCTGGAAGGAGAAGGGTCCATGTGTCAATTTTTCACAGGCAGAGAGAGAGCCTCACTACATCCAGTTAGGGTCCACCTGAAGTGTTCCCTAGGGCTCCATCATCCTCTCCTCCTGTCTAATCTTCAGGGCTCCATCATCCTTTGTTCTTCAGTAATTTTTTCTCATGTTTCCAGGAAGAATTTTTCTTATCAGCTTTCCATTACATCTGGGTTCTCCCTACAAATGTTTTCCTCTGGAATTCATGAGCCCCATAGAGTCAGCAGTTTTTATAGTAGACTAGGTAGCAGCCATAGAAAGGACAGACTCCATGACTAGCAAGCATAGCCCCTATGAGACAGGTGAGATGCTGCACAGCATACCTGTGTGAGAACGTGTGGAGCAGGTGTAATGGAGGAACTCCGGAGAGAGACAGTCAAACAATGGAGTCACTTGTGCCTCCTCTGAAAGTGCTCACAAGCCTGGGCCATGACCAGCAGGGTTTTCACTGCAACTAACACCATGTGTTCCCAAGGCAATCCTGTGGCTGAGACACTGGCCTGCTCCACCTCGCTGCTCCTGGCTGGTGCTTAGGGAAACAGGCTGGAGTGACAAAAAGGCCTTAGGGGTTGGAGACCGTAAGCCTAAACTCGGCTTACAGTCCTACCACGTATTAGCCGTATCATCAGACTGTTTCCTCGTATGGGGCTTGGCTTTCTCATAAAAAGAGGATCATAATACAAATATGTTTTTTAAAAACCTAGTAAAGACACTGGCGTATTTTAAGTTTTAGATAAATGTTAACCCTTTTGTCTTTATACTTCCAGCCAAACTTGTTACATATACATACCTACACTGTCATAATTTCTTTTCATGTTGCTCACGTAAAAACACTTTGACAAATGTGACTTAAGGAGAGAAAAGGTGAATTCTGGCTCCTAGTCCAAAGATGTTCAGCTGGGTGGTGTGCACCTTTGAGCCCAGCATTTGGGAAGCAGAGGCAGGCAGATCTCCACGTTGGAGGCCAGCCTTGTGTACAGAGCAGGTTCTAGTACAGCTAGGACTACACAGTGAAATCCTGTCTGGAAAAAACAAAAGAAAAAAAGATACAGTTCCGGATGGTAAGAAAGTCAAGGTGGCAGGAACTTGAGGGGGTGAGTTCCATTGTGTCTGCACTTTGGAGGAACCAGCAATGAGTGCTTATGCTTGGCTTACTTTTCCCTTCTTTAGAATCTGAGTCTAAGGAATGATGCCACCCACAGTGGGCAAGCCTTCACACCTCAGTTATCAAGATAACCCTCCACAGATTTGCCTGTTTCCTAGGTGATACCAGATTATGTCGAGCTGAGGACTCTAACCATCACACGCACCTAATATGCTTATACCCATCTATGTAGCAGACTGTTCTAATTTGCTCAATAAGTAATCATATGAGATCTGCGCACACAAAAGTGCCTATGGCAGAGGTCACTCCCACAGAGTCGGGAGAGTCGAATCTGCATCATCAGAGAAGTAGTCCCAGGATTCAGAGAGAGCAACCAAACCTTGGCCAAAGGGTCAAGGATGGACGCTGTCTGGGAAGGTTCCCTAGAGTGTGGATGAATAGGAAGAAGGAAAACTATTCTAGGAAATGGTACACACGATGGCAAAAAAAATCTAAAACTCCATGCCAGAGCAAGGGAACCTCGTTGGCAGAGAATGCCTGAATCTCAGTGTACAAGGCTAAGCAATGGGAGAACGGGTGTGGGAATAGCACAGAGCTAAGATGTGCTTGGTGTCTAAAGTGAGGGAAGGTCCCTTTATCATGGCAGTTATGGGTTGCTACTGCATAGGTTCAGGTGCAGCGGTGACACCCTCAGAGTCACATTTAGAAGGTTCCCATTGGGTGGAACAGTGAAGCTGAGGTGGAGGGAGGCAGACAGAGCAGGGTGAGCTACATGGAACTGTAGCCAAGATGAGGGGAGCCGGAGGCCTGAGCTCAGGCGGTGCTAGTGAGGAGGGACGAGTGAGAGGTCAGTGTTTGGAGGTTCCTAGCGAGCTAGACATCTGTGGGCAATGAGTGAGCAGAAGAAGCAAATCAGTCCTGGGGCTTAGGTGGAGCACGAGGCCATTTACCAAGCAAGCAAACCCAGGCTTAGAGGGGGAGATTGGCCTGATATGTACGAGTTGAGCTGGACCGAAACTCAAAAAGAGTTTCTAAGAAGCATTTATCTGGGAGGTAGAGGGAGTTCCAAGGCTGACCCGCACCTGACTTGTTGTACACTAGGAGATATCAATGCGTGGCCAGTAATGATGCTCAGGAGAGGACGCCCAAGGTAAAGCGCCAGGCATCAGTGGTGGAGAATCACAATAGGTATCAGGAGGTGAGAGAAACTCAAGTGAGGGAAGAATGCAATAGGCTGCTTAAGATAATCATTGGGAAGAGAGGCCCCTAGGTCCTGCAATCTTTATATGCCCCAGTACAGGGGAACACCAGGGCCAAGAAGTGGGAGTGGGTGGGTAGGGGAGCAGGGTAGGGGGAGGGTATAGGGAACTTTTGGGATAGCACTTGAAATGTAAATGAAGAAAATATCTAATAAAAATAATACAACTAAAAAAAAAAAGAGATAAGAATAGGAGATGCCTCAGGGCTTAAAAAAACAGCTGTGTAACCATGGTAACTGGAGTTCAGGTCCTAGGACCCCTGCAACAAGCCAGGCATGACCTCATAGGCACGTGTGACTCCAGAACTATTGGTGACAAAGTAGGAAGGCTCTCTGGGGTTTGCTGGTTGCCAGTCTAGGCAAAAAGTAACATGAGCTACAGGAGGGACCCTGACCCAAGAGGACAAGGAAGAGGCGCGCGCGCGCGCGCACACACACACACACACACAGAGAGAGAGAGAGAGAGAGAGAGAGAGAGAGAGAGAGAGAGAGAGAGAGAGATCTTCACTGGTTCTAACATGGTAAAGGCAGAGAAGCTATCTGAAAGTCAACCTGAGGTGGCTGAAGAGTGAGGAAGCAGACAGGTTAGGCGTAAGGTAATTTCTCAAGGGCTGTAAAGGTCAACAGAGAAGACCATAAGAAATGGCAGGGAACATTGATACATGAGGTTTAATTATTCGTTGTGCTTGAGGTTCAAGTTGCTGGCTTGGGGGCATGTTTACAGTACACAGAGGAAGAGGCAGTGAGTTGGATGGAGATGAAGTCCATACACTAGCCCAGCATCTCCTCCTAACATCCTTCCTGGTCCGCATCTGAGCCATTGTGATTCTCTGCCATCACCCTGCAGCTACCTGTACCTTACAGATCACCACTAGGGGGCATCCAAGACAGGCACAGATGTTGGCCAGCGGCTCACAGTTGACTTGTGCTGACTGCCAACTCTGCATGTTGGTAGACTCCAAATCAAATACAGCTTACAACTGCTCCTCATTTCGCCACCTCCCCTATCTGGCCACACCGGATGGGGTTAGTTTTAGAACTTCACGAAAGAGCCATGGATCACGTGACTTGAGTGGAGGCAGAGCAGACATATCCTGGACCTTGCTCCCCCGCCCTCCTGCCCCCAGCTCTCTCTTTACAGTGACTCTCTAGGATGAGCGCTATAGGGCTGAGCCTTTTTGCCTCATCTCAGTACAAATGTGTTGCCTTTTTTTTCTTTTTTCCTTCTTCTTCTTCTTCTTCTTCTTCTTCTTCTTCTTCTTCTTCTTCTTCTTCTTCTTCTTCTTCTTCTTTCTTCTTCTTCTTCTTCTTCTTCTTCTTCTT
>NC_034593.1:90794337-90800581 GCF_900095145.1 Mus pahari | reverse complement strand
TTCTTCTTCTTCTTTCTTCTTCTTCTTCTTCTTCTTCTTCTTCTTCTTCTTCTTCTTCTTCTTCTTCTTCTTCTTCTTCTTCTTCTTCTTCTTGAGTTGAGGTTTCTTGCTCCCGGGCTGTTTTAACACGTGCTATGTGGGATAATCTTGAACTTCTGATCTTTCTGCCTCTACCTCCTCAGTGCTAGGATTACACATCTGCCCTATCACAGCATGCATATATAACACGAGGGTTCAGACCCAGGTTTTGAGCATGCATGCCAGACAATCACATTACCTAAATGTTGTGTTCTGAAAAATTGTCTTGATGCAATGATAGGCCAGTCCACTGTATCACTGTTTTTATTTAGATGAGAATTTACTAAGAAATGGATACTTAAGGGAGGCATGCATTCCTCCCACACTGGAGTTTCTAGAGAGGCCATTTGTTTCTTCTCCACCGCGTACTCAACAAGGTCTGGCACGAGGCACTGAGCTAACACTTGAGAGAATGAACAAGCACTCCTTCAATTAGGTTAAAACAGGAAGCTGTCAGGGGCCACCTACTCTGGGATGCACTTGCTGGAGAGATCCAAACCCCACTTTTAGTTCTTGGCAGGAGCCAGATCTCTCAAGTGACCTCATATGGCCCAAGTTCTGAATAGAGGTAGAGAGAGGCTGAAAACACCTTTATCTTTTCTCTGTCCCTCTGTCTCTCTCTGTCTCTCTCTCTCAAGTCAGCATTTCTGAGGAAATGTCCAAAAGAAAAAGCTCTTCCTGGGATGCCTGGCTGTGGGCAGAAGGAAGCAACTTCTAAACGACTGCTCAAGACTAAGTGAGTTCATTACATTTTTGGCTCCGTTCTGCAGGCCTTGTTCTTTGAGTCTGGGGCACTTACTTGGATTGATTCAAAACGCCAAACTGTAATGGTTTCATGTGTCACCAGTTCTCATTCAAATCCGGGTGAGAGGCAGATGGTAGGAAATGGGCACCGCAGGATCCAGAGCAAACGGTGCCCTCCCCCGAGAGGTTATTTAGAAGCACTGGAGCTGACAGTGGCTCACACTTGGCCAACTCAGCACTGTGCAGGGGGCCCTGTGCTGCCTGTTGGTGGCAGACTGCTCTAAATGGAGCTGTCTCCTCCCAGGAAGGCAGTTCCTTCATGCTGAAGGCTAGAGTCTTGGGGGCAGAATAACCCAATGCCAGATTTCTTCCTATGTCCTGTGTGCCCGTCCCTGTCACCGTCACCATATGCCATCCCAGCATCTGTGACACTTGCCACAGTCGCACCTCCTGATTCCCTACCACCCGACTAGAAAGCAAGCCAGCAGATTAGGCCCTTGCTATTGCTATGATAAAATATCACGGCCAGGGTAACTTATAGAAGAATTAATTTGCTTGGGCTTATAACTCCAGAGGGTTAGATGCCATGATGGCAGAGCAGCAGGTAGTGGGTGTGGCAGCTAGCACAGACAATGAGGGCTTACATCCTGAACTACAAGCACAAAGCAGAGAAAGTGAACTAGAAGGGCAGTGTGGATCCTTAAACTCTCAAAGCCTGACACAGTGACATACTTCCCCCAGCATGGCCATACCTCCTACTCCTCCCCAGACAGCACCAACAATTGGGGACCAAGTGTTCAAATGCCTGAGAATGATGGGGTTATTTTACTCAAATCACCGCAGCCAGGGTCTCCGAAGGAGGCACTTGACTTTCCCCTGTGGAGGGTGAGATTTAGCCATGGAAGAACGTGAGAAGTCCATTGTGGTTGTTGGCTTCCCATCTCTGGAACAGAAGACCTGAGATAACTTCTAAGGAAGAAAGGAATACTTTGTCTCGTTGTTTTGGAGTTTTCAGGCCATGGGTGGTTGGTTGGTCTATGGCTTCGGGCTGGCAGCAAGGTGGGTAAAAGGGGAGGGTGTGGTACTTCAAGAACCTTCTCACCTCCTGGCATCCTGGAAGCAAAGAGAAAGGGAGAGGGAGGGAGGGAGGGAGGGAGGGAGGGAGAGAGGGAGAGAGAGAGAGAGAGAGAGAGAGAGAGAGAGAGAGAGAGAGAGAGAGAGAATGAATAACTACAGAGCTGAGGTATTTGTGGGGAATCAGTAAGCTAGGGAGAAAGTAGCCTGGAAGTTTCTCAGTTATCCCAGGAACATTCTAGCTAATGTCTATTGCTTACCCACTCAACAAATGGTCCAGGTATTGTATTAAATGTTATATCACATATTATCTCATCGCAGCTCCATCAATTATTATCCCTGCTTACTTGACAAGGAAACAGAGGATGGGGGAGATGAGTAACTTCTCCAGTGTTCATAAGAGTGAGCTGAGGAGTGAAGAGCTGACCCGAGCTCTCTCTGAAGTACAGGCGGTACTCATTCACTTCGGTGTAGGAACCACGCTCATGGCCAGTGTTTTCACAGGGACTCCACGGCTCCATCCCTCCCCCGTGAAAGGCCTTGGGTCTGGGGTCAAGAGAGACACTAAGGTAGATTGTCATTTTTGGGTAAGAAGTTTATTACAAGGGTTATTAATGCCAAGGACAGACAGCATATGGCACACCTAATGAGTGTTCAAGCTCACAGGCAGAGTTAGGAGGGCACCTCTTAGAGGTCTCAGGAAGGGGATGGGGTCATGTGGTGAGCTTGCAGCCAGGCTCTCTCTGATTCAGCTGCTGCACAGTGGAGAGGAGAAGGGGATTCCAGGAAAGAGATGTGCAGCTCTGAGGATCTGGGAAAGTGAGAAAGAAGGGCTTGGCAGGTTGACGTCTATCCATTATATGGTGGAGGCGTGTGTCAACACTGGCGCCCTTTTGCTATTCCAGGGAGTCCAGCCCTGAGGTTTGTGAACTTGCTTGGGGAAGTGAAAAATTGTGGCTGTCTGTCATTCTCTGGGAGTCTGGACACCTGAGGAGACTGTTGACACCCTCCTAGATGGGCTCTCTGTAGGGGGCTTGTCATTTCCTGACAGTGACCACTGCTAGAAAAAGAAGCTTCTTTGGGTAGCCACGGCTGAGCGGCCTGGCCTGTTCTAACACAACGTAGAAGTCTCTGCTTCATTTGGCCATGCTTGCAAGCGTCATCACATGCGACCCGGGAGACTAATTATCATTCGCCTGGGTCATTTGGGAGAAGAATGCAGAAAGAGGTTAGAAAAGAATTAAAAATTAAACTAGGTGTGGTGACACACGCCCATAATCCCAGCCTTTGGGAAGCTGAGGCAAGAAGATCTTGTGTTTGAGGTTAGTTCAGGCTACATAGTGAGACTCAGCCTTGGATCAAAACAAACAATAGGAAACCATTCAAAATCTCTCTCTGCGACTGATCACATTTTCAAGAAGGAAAATCAGATGTGAGATGAAGACTACAATTGAGAACAGAAAAAAAAAATCTAGGCCACCAACTCTGCAGCTGTATGCCAAACCCATTCAGAACTGGCAGCCTCATGTTCACCAGGGCCGCATGATGGCGGCCACCCTTGCACGGGGAATACACTCGGAAGCTGGTTCCTTCCCCAGGATCCTGGAGGCCTTCCAGGGGAAGTGCTTTACAAGACACAGAGACATGTAAGACACAGGCCTAACCCTCCAGGAGCTCACAGTACCTATCTTGAGCAAATGTCTGGGCTCTCTCTTGATTTCCAGTGAAAAAGCAGTCTTTGACGTGTAAAGTGCATCAGAGAGGTCCCCAAGGGGACTTTTTTTGCACTTGGAGGTTGGTCAGAATAACCTATCAAACCTGTTTTATCACTAGGAATCCATAATTGTAATCCAAATTGTATAGCTTAACCTTTGAAGAAGAGAGATCTCCTGTCGTTACGGTTTCCCAAGCAAAGCACAGCTGCCGTTAGCATCTGATTGTTCAGAATAGCCCTGATTTCAAATAGTCCAGAAATGTAGTTGGAAGACTACAGTGAGTGGTTGGTACCACTTTACACATGTGGCTTTCTGCTGAATACCTGTAACCCAGGCCTTTAGCCATTAGCCCAGGGCTCCATTTCTGAGGACCTGTGGTGGCTGCGGTCCTCTCTGCTTTGCTTCTCTGGGAACTGGCCAGGAGCCCCAACGCCCCACATGTCGGTCTGTTGATGGTGCCTCCCATCGGCCTGCAGCTGTAGAGGATCACATGCTTTGGCATGACCCTGTACAGTGGCTTTGGATCTGTGGCGGCATTCGAATTGGTTTAAGATCAGCAAAGGCAGGAAGGGACCCAGGACACTTAGATGGTCTCAGTCCGGGGAAGAAAGGGACGGAAACAAAGGGCTGTGTGACAAGGAGGGGTGAGCACGGGGCCACGCAAGGAGTCTGGGAGAAGTGAGATCCAGCCAGACAGGGACCGTGCCCAGTGGCTTAGATACAGGAAGTGAGAATTGAGCATGGTGGGGCAAGGAGTCGGGGACTGGGATAACCTACGTGTCCTGGGTCAGGGGGAGAAGCGCCTTCCTCCCTAGGTACGGCTGTTACTGAGGACAGCTTAGTGCACTGCGAGTTTCAGAAAGAGCAGTGGGAATAGCTCAGTTAAAAATTCAGAGCCAGCCACACAGTTGAGAACGAGAACTGAATTATACATATCTTTTCTGAGGGAAGAAGATTAAAGGAAAGGTTTTCTTTTTTTGTTTTGCTTTTCTTTTTGGCTGGTGGTTGTAAGTAGGTCATTGGCAGCTGTACAGCTGCAATGGCCGGGCAGGGGGAGAGGTGTGTGTTGGGAATGTCCTGGGCCTGTTCTTCCAATGCATTTGCAGGGTGAGAGGCCTGTGCCATTCAACCCTGTTATCTACACGGACTTGCCGATAATAACGTGAAGGGAGATGTACTCGCCTACTGGGCCCCGATCACTGGGACACTGATTGATTGTCCTCTGTGTTTTTCTGGTTGCAGAGCCCATGTTCTTCTCCCGGATCTGCTCCTCGGGACCCTTACTCTACTTCCTCATCGTCTGCCCCTTCATCATGCTGCTCCTTCTGTCCACGTCCTTCCTCTGCTTGTACCGGAAGGCCAGGAAGTTGTCACAGCTGAGTCTCAGTGCAAAGAAAGAAAAGGCTCTCTGGGTGGGCATGAGAAAGACATCACTTCAGAAGGAAGCCGGAGAGGAGGGTGGAGGCTACTGAGGAGAACCTGTGCTGGAGAAAGGAGTGTAGAGGGATTGGGTTGGACTGTCCAGGGTGAATGAATTCTGCTTCAGACCTTGGCCAAGTTCCCTAGGGACCAGAAGGGATGTACCATGGGCATATATTATTAACCATATCTTGTCAAGTGTTTCTTTGTGTAGCAACTTTTTTTTTCATCCCTCAGAAGCAGACAGTGTCATTGTCCCCACTTACACAGACCTCACCTCCTGGAGGTCCAGCCCTCATCTGGAAAGAGGAACACCAGCTGGCAAGCCTCCTTCCTCTCTCATTCCTCTCCCACATCTCCTATTCCCTTGGAAACATCAGCTTGGCCCAGTCACAAGGGAAATCATTTTTCTCTAAATGATAAGGAATGTAGGAAAAACTGGGTGTCAGCAAAGCCGGAGGAATTGAGAACATGGACTGGCTTGCCTGGAATTGGACTCCCCCAATCAGTATGTAATTTTTTTCTAGGCAGAAATCCGATGTTTTTTTCTCCAACCCCCTTTACAAATGCCTGCTGAAAAGTGTAAGAGTCATTGTCTAATCTATATTGGCTCTTTGACAAAAGGGTAGCATGTTGCAGCCTTTTGGAAGTTTTTACTTGGCTTCCTGCTTTTATAATTGGGGATGATTTTTGTTTCTGTTTTTTTATGATGTCGAGGAAAGGACTTGGGATACAGCCCCCGGCCAGCCTTGAACTTGATCTCACTATTTAGCCCTGCACTGTACAGTCTGGACCATCCTCCACCTTACAGCCCTCTTCCCCCTACCAAGGCCAGCCTCCAAGGGCTAGGATTCGAAGCACACATTGGCACTGGTCGGTACTGTGCATGTCTTTAATCCCAGCACTCAAGAGATAGAAGTGTGCGAATCTCTGCACTCAAGGCCAGGCTGGTCTACAGATTGAGTTCCAAGACACCCAGGGCTACACCGAGAAACCCTGTCTTGGAAAAAGGAGGAAGAAGAGAAGGAGGAGGAGGAAGAAGAAGAAAGGGAGGGTGAGGGGAGCAGGAGGCATTGGCATGCTTGGTTTAAGACATAGTAAGTCATCGTTGAAGAACATCCTTCTTCCCATACAACAGTGTTCTACTCAGCCCCCAAGGCCTCCTATCTCCTTCACACACACACACACACACACACACACACACACACACACAC
>NC_034593.1:90782825-90794279 GCF_900095145.1 Mus pahari | reverse complement strand
ACACACACACACACACACACACACACACACACACACACACACACACACACACACACACTCACACACACACACACACATTGCCATAGTGCTAGGCCTTGGCCCGTGCCTTCTTTGAAAGCACTGAGTCAGAGGAAAGGGCTTCAGTAGAACTTGGGAGACGGCTCTGCAGTAATGCTCCTGCCTCATGCTCATAGTACTGGAGTGTGGGTTCAAGGGAAGAAGAGGGTCAAGTCTGACTCTCGAGCTTCCTAATCTCACCCTAGAAATCCCAAGGGCGAGGCATGTTGGTTCAAGGCTTTCAAGAGCTACTTCCACTGAGCAGGCCTGGCTGTAGCCAGAATTGAAAATCAATCAAATAAAGAACCTCAGATAACACATCTATTTATTGTCTATGTGACCACCAGGGTTTCTTCAGTACTTGGTAATTTGCATTTCTAAGGAGAGCCATTTATTTTTAATTATTTTATCAGGCACACAGTCCTCTCCAAAGATAATTAGTTCCTTTGCTCCTTTGCAAGCAGATTATCCGTGGCTGTGAGAACTGCCACCACAGACCTGCTGCTTCCTTAATCCAACTCCCTCTAAAGCCTCGTTTGAAACATTCCAAATGTTTTTCTCAAATAACCAACACATTAACTTCTTCTCTCCCAGGTAATGATGAAAAGAAGAACGAAATTAGATAGTTCTTCAGACATAAATATGATGCCCCCACACTCCCCATTTTTAGAGGCCTTTCTAAATTTCTTTTATCTTTATTTTGTGTATTAATAATTTGCCTGCATGTATGCCTGTGTACCACGTGCATGCAGAGTCCACTAAGGTCACATGAGGGCATGATATCTTGGAACTGAAGTTATAGATGGTCATGAGCTGCCTGCCATGTGGTTGCTGGAAAAGTAACCTGGGTCCTCTGGAAGAGCAGCCGGGGCTTTTAACTGATGAGCCATTACTCACAGAGATCTGACTGCTTCTGTGATGGCATGCCTAGAAGAAACTTGTATTTGAATGGACACCTGGCTGGAGAATCATGAACGCACTGTGGCACTTCCCATCTCGTTCTGGAAGTAATCTTCCAGCCTTCTTCCCCTTCCCTTCCTTACCTCAACTGTTACTTCTTTCCCATCAAACCCAGGACAGACCTTCTTCCAGGAGACAGGGCTTTTCCAGCCAGAGGGCAGCCTGGGAAAGTATGTCCCTGAAACATTGCTTGCTTGTCAGGCATTGTGGTAGACGAAAGGGTGGTGACTCAATATGTCTACCCCCACAGCAGTATCGCCTGGCCCATTCTGGATGCTCTCTTGCATAAATGGCATGAGCAGCAAGCACATCTGATTGCCTTTGGAGCTATAGCTCACTACTGGTTCAACAATCAGTTTGTAGCCAACTGAACCCCCTAAACTCTTTAACTTTTGGCGTGTGTGTGTGTGTGTGTGTGTGTGTGTGTGTGTGTGTGTGTGTACTGATCTAAGTGTGCAGATATATGCACCTGTGTGGTATGTGTAGAGGCCAGAAGTAGACACTGGGATACTGGGATATATTTCTCAATCACCTCCTTTTTTTTTTTTTTTTTTTTTTTTTTTTTTGAGGAAGGATCTCTTACAGAACCTGGAGCTCACCTGTTTTGGGCTAAACAGACTGGCCAGTGCACCACCAGGATGCACTAGTCTTATGCTCCTTCCCTCCCCCCTCTCAGCACGTATGCCAACCCAGAGCTGGGGTACAGACATGTACAACCATACACTGCTCTTATGTGAGTAGTGGGGATTTGAACTCAGAACCTCAAACCTATCCAGCCCGCACTTTAACTACTACTAACTTTGACCTACCATAAAATATATTTTCCAGGAGACTTCTCTCCGGTTGTACCCTTGTTTGTTTTGGTGTTTGCATCCTGTGGAGGGCTTCTCTTGGGCTCAGTGGTTGCAACTTTCCTATTCTGTGCCCCCCACCTGGCTTTACTTGCAGCTTTGTAATAAGTCCTCCTTGGCAATGAGACAAACCTTTATCTCAGGAATTGGCTAACCACATCCCAAGGGTCTGGTACAGCCTTACACCCGTGCTTTAAATACAATTTACTGGAATACAGTCATTCTCATTCCCTTACATTGTATGCATGGCTGCCTTTGTGAGGAAATGACCACAAAGGGAGGTTGCTAAGGAGACTGTGTGTGTGCTGGCTCGTTCTTATTGTCAACTTTCTGTAACTTAAGAGTCACCTGGGAAGAGTCAACGTCAATTGAGGAGTTACCTAGGTCGGGCTGGGCTGGAGGCACGTCTAAGAGAGATTTTATTGATTGCTAGTTGATGTAGGCCAACCTGGTCCAGTGTGGACAGTGCCATCCATCCCTAGGCAGGGGGCCTGGGCTGGGTAAGGAAGTGAGCCAGGGACTGATATAGTAAGTGCTGTTCCTCCAGGGTTTCTGCTTCAAGCCTCTCCCTGGCTTTCCTCAGTGATGCATCGTGACCTGGATGTATCGGGCAGACAAACCCTTTCTCTCCAGGTTGTTTTTGGTCAGTTTTTTTTTTTTTTAATCACAGCAACATAAAGAAAACTGGAATACCATGTGACCTATGAAGTCTAAAATGATTTCTTTCTGACCCTGTACAGAGACCATTTTTCTAGCTTCTGTCTCTTCTGGTTACCGTTTTGCCCATTGTAGCCACGTGTGATGTTCCTGAAACACTTGATTTGACCTATTTTGTCTCCCGTTGTTGTGTATTTGGCTGACTTAATAAACAGTCTTAGGCTCTCTGGACTGGTGTGTGGTCCAAGCCGATTCTACACTTGGGATGCTCCTTAGCAGGCTGGCCGTTAAGGGTGGGAAGCTGGCTGCCCCTCGGAACTCCAGGGCACTGTTCTGAGAACCCTGTCTAAGCGAGGCAGGCTGACACAGACATGAATAAGGCAGGGCTGCTCTGCTCATTGTTTTTAGTCTTCTGGGACATGTGTAACCCTGACTGATTTATAGCTGAGGATGAATGCAGTGTTGAAAAGATGCAAGCCACACTGATTCCTCACGACTGTTCAGAATTTATTCACTATCGTGGAGTTTTCTGGCGTCCTACACAGAAGGGATTGTTTCTGTCCTACAAATGAGGATCTGGTACTGAGAGGTTAGGATCAGCTAGCACTGTGCAGAACAAAAAGAACCAAAATATAGGCTTCCAAGCAATCCTAAACTAGTGATTCTCAACCTTCCTAAGGCTGTGACCCTTTAATACAGTCCCCTCCCAACCATAAAATTATTTTGTTGCCACTTCATAACTGTAACTTTGCTACTGTTGTGAATCGTAATGTAAATGCCTGATATGCTACCCCTGTGAAAGGGCCATTTGATCCCGAAGGGGTCGAGACTCACAGGTTGAGAGCTTTTGTCCTTCCACTGCCTTACCACAAACACTGTGCTTACATTTATTGCTATGGGGGGAAGCTGTGAGGATGGTAATACTCATGTCACATGGTTCAACTCAGGGGCTTATGTAGACATACGAGCTTGTTTAGTTCATTTTCCATGGTGGGGTTCCCAGTGGTGGCTGCAGCTCTCATCTACAATAGCTGAGTCAAAGAAAGCAGCTTGCTTGCATCTCAGCAGCCAGCTTATAAATAGGTTTGAAACCACTTCAAATTAGAAGCAAATGTCACTGTATCTCCATTTTTTTTCCGGCCCTACCTGCGCTCATATGAAATGAAATCAATAGTAGTAATCCAGATTTTATAGGCTTTTGTCACGGCTTGCTTACAACAGGGTCTTCGACATCAATAATGTCCTTCAGATATACCTGAGGATTCTGCAGGATTCTGAGGATTCACATGCTAGTGAAGTCTCTCTCTGTAACACCCTGTGATTTAGTTGGGTACCATGGATTCCATGGAGTGTGGGATGCTGGGGCATGAGAGATGAGCAGGCAGCATTGCCCTCCATGGTGACTCTCTGTCTGTCTGCATCCCACTCAGCTCTAAGGGGACAGATCTAAGGTCTCTATGACTTTCTGATGTCTAGTTACACTCTTGTGAAAAGAGCTCTCTGGTCTTTTGCCCAACATCTCCCTTGTAACATCTAAACCCTGGCCACTCTGGGACCATGGTCCTCCTTCTGCCTTCTGTCCTGTGGCCTCAATTGCTGTGTATTTCATCTTCTTTGTGCCTTTGCTTCCTGCAGGGAGGTCATACAAGCCTGCTTGAAGGGACACCAGACCAGACAGGCTCCAAGGTATCTGTATTCCCTCAGATGGCACTTCTGTCACACTGGCTATTCATTGTACCCCCAGTGAACTAAGCACTAAGACCACTGAGAAATGAGAGAAATATCATAAAGGCGATGCTATTTGACTGAGGATTAAAAGTAATGGCGTACCTTTAAAAGAAAACTTGAGTCGAGGTAAACAGTCTAGGCAGAGGAGACTCTCAAGAAAAATGCCACGCATCAAGTACCTCCAAGTTGGTTTAAGTGTCATGTCCCCCAGAGAGGGCTGGGCAAAGGGGTCTAGAATGTGCATAGAGATTTGGGTTTTATGGTGACCGTTGGTTAGCCAAGGAATGTTGCTTACCTGGAAAGGAGAGCTTGAGTGTTCAGGCAATGAAAATGACCAGTGAAGAGTTGGGCTGAAATTGGGCTGAGAAGGCAGTGGTACCAAGGTGAAGCAGGGCAGCTGGCTGCAAAACAATCATTTTCCTAATGTGAAGAATGCAGGTGGCATTGATTTTGTAAATGCCTTGAGTGTAGAACAAAATTACCAGAAAATTCAAGTTTTAGGCAAACCTGGGCCACATAGCAAGACTCTGACTCAGATATGAGAAAGAAAGAAAGAAAGAATGAAAGAAAGAAAGAAAGAAAGAAAGAAAGAAAAAGAAAGTAAAAGAAAGAAAGAATTTGGTCACAAAGTAGCTAATATTTATTGGCAAATTCAGCGACAGTAAGGATATCAGGACATGTATAGAAATAGCAGGCAGTTACATTTGCTATCTCAATTATTTTTTCTTTTGGCTTTTATGAGATAGGATCTTGCTATGTAGGCCAGGCTAGCCCAGAATCTTCTTGCCTTGGGCTCCTGAGTACTGGCATTATAGGTATGCACCATCATGCCTGTCTCCATCTATCTTCTTTTACTCATGTCTACATTTAATGTGATTGTTAGAAACTGGAAGCTTCTACCACATCACCTCTTCTGGACCAACTACCAACTAGAAATGTATTGTTGAAACCATTTGCTGAGACAAAAGGTCACATTAGGTATGGACAGTGATTCCTAAGTGTCCCGGCTATTAGCACCTGCGTATGAAAGTGCAAAGTTATTCTTTCTGTGAGGCAGAGGGTGCCTAGTTTGATCTGTGCATTCAATAATAGGATCCTTGATAACCCATCTCTCCCGATCCCTTTTTGGTACCCATTGTTCCAGTTATAACCAATGACTCGATGAGACAACAAATGACTTGTCAAGTCCCAATTGTATTTCTGGTTGTGTGTCTTTTACTGTGGAAACTTTTTTTTTCTCCCCGCCTGTGATCGTGACTAATCCCTTGAGTTGACCTCAGTATTTCTGAGGCCTACACAAAGTCTTAGGGGAGAGCTGCACTGCTTATTCTTTTGTTTGCTTGTTCTAGACTGGATGAAAGTCAGCTCGAGCTGTAATACAACAGGATCTCAGAGCACTCCCTACTCCCCCCCCCCCCGTAACTGAGATCATGAGTGTGCCCCTACTCTTCTCCTGGGTCATCTTCTTACATGCTGCCAGGAGGCATTTCCATACAGCTTGATGTCACACTCAGCACTGCATGGAGAGACTCCATAATATGGAACCTGCCCCTTATCACTGGTGCACGTGAGCAGCTGGCCATGGTGCACAAGCCATTCTTCAACATGAGGGATTTTCAACACTGTAGTTATTAGCTACAACACTAATCACTGGGAGCACCGGGCATTGGGGCTCACACTGTAGGACCAGCACGTGGGAGGAGGAGGCAGGAGGATCAGGAGCTCCTCAGCTGCAAGATGAAGCCAAGGACACTTTGTACTTCATGAAATTCTACAAACAAACAAGCAAACAAACAACAAAACATAAAATAATCACTGAGAGTTTGGGACACGCAGAATAGATATATACTACGGCAATAGCAGTGAGTGTCCTTTGTTGTCTCTCTGTGTGTGTGTGGCATGCGCGCACACGCACTGAGTCCCTAATTGAAACATATACCATTAATAGCTCTTGGTACGATTACTCTATAGAGGAAGGATCAGCAGCTTAGACTTAAGCAGGTAAATTAAAAGGAAAACAATTTGTCTGAGGAGAGTCCTTAGGGAGTGATGCAGACAGAGGTATTTGGAGCATGCATTTCTATTTAAAGGCACTTAGATCCAAGGTAATATATGAGATAATTGTGCAAGGAATTAGAAGGTTTAGAGGAAGGGTTCAATCCTTTGAATCCTGCCTCACTTCCTGAAGCCATCACCAGATACCCAAAACTCCACCATTAAAACATCATCTCAAGGTTATGAGCACAGACACAGATCACAAGGCTGCATATGCAGCTAGTTTGCTATTTTACCTTTCAAAGGTAAGCCTATCACACATTGCAAATGAATTCTGTGTAACACACTCGTTAGAAAGCTTGAGTATCATCGTTGGGAATGTAAAGCAGCCTAGCTGTTGCAAGCAAGCAATAGGTCAATTCCTTTCATTCCTTTTCCTTATCTGATTTGCATTATCTTACTGCAAAACATGGAAATGGAATTACCATATAATCCAGTAACTTTGCTTCTGGGTTTATAGCCAAATTAGTGAAAGCAAGGCCATGAAGAGATTTTATACACTCGTGTTCATAACAACAGCACGCACAATAGCCAAAACTCTAAAGGCAACCCAAGGCCCGTGGATACATGGATAAATTAACAGAATATGATACTATACACAATAGAGTGTGAGTCATCCTTTTAAAGGGGCAGGACATTGTGAAACATATTACAACATGGATGATCCTGGGAGACACTGTAAGAAAACCATATCAATCATAAATGGGTAAGTGGTGCAAGAGTCTCTCATAAGAAGTGCCTGGAGTAATCAGATTTATAGACACATAAAGTAGAATAGTGTTTTCCAGGGCTAAGTGCAAAATCATTTTGTTAACAGAATGGAGAGAAAATTTCTTCATCAGCTCTATAGATGCAGGGAAAGAATTTAATAGTTTTTAGAGTTCGTATTCAACACATTTCTCAGCAGACAGACAATAGGGAGGAGCTTCTTCAAGTTGACAAAGGCTGTCAAATTCAGCTATAGAATACCGAGCACTTCTTGCCTTTTATTAGGAGTTTGATGGGATGCCAACTAGCACTCTATCTCTTGAACACTTGACTGAAAGTTCTTGTAATGTAATACAGACCCTAGCACTACTGATGCCGTGTTAGAAGCACCCTGCTGACCTCAAAATCCTCACAGGCCCCAAAGCCTGGGAAAATAGAAACAAAGACCTAGTCCATAGTTTCAAGAAAGCCCTGAGGAAAATGTCCCTTAATGCACTAGCCTTGCTTTTTGGCTTCTGTAGTTCCACTTGTCCTAACTGAAGTGTGCCGACCAGGATATAGTCTTTGTGTGTAAAAGATAAAGAGCTGAAAGGCCTGGGCTTGGGGCTGCAGGATTTGGTCAAGTACCCTGTGCAGCAGCTGGCTGGCAATAAAGACTTTTCCTTTGTCTTCAAGAGCACCTGTGTGGTGGTCTCTGGTGGGCTTATTCTCACAGCGATTCAACAGGACAGAGACAGTAAAGGCAAAAAAAACATTGAAACAGAAGTTAAACTGTCTTTATTTTCGGGTGACTTGATTACATTTTGGGAAATCCCAAATCAGACGCTAGATCAGTACAGAAAATAAACTGTAGTTTAATATCTAATGACTTGAAAATCATACCTATAATAGAATAAAACATCAAATGCCTTGAAATAAAAATTTAAGAACCCTACATTTAACACTATAAGTAAGACATTGCTGGGCTGAAAAAGGCCTATTAGTGAGTCTATTTTCATAGTTAAAAGACTCAGCATCATTAACATGTCAATTATCTTTGAGCTGATCTACTGATGTGAAGCAGCTGTTAACAGTGTGGGGAGACATTTTGGTGTCTCTTCTCGGGGAAATGCTAGTGAGAGAGAGACCAGTGTTCTCTGAACACTCTGAAATTCGTAAACCGGCACCCCCCAAAGTAAATACTTTTCAAGCCCCAAACTTCATTAGTGTCACACTTAACGGAATCCTGACTCAAATCCCAGATACTTTTAGGCATCAATATGCTCGTTCTAATGCTAAAATATGTATAATGTATATGTAAAATATGTATAAAAATACATATTATTTGGGACCAAAAAGACCATGTGTAAAAATAAAAGGTTGAAGGAACTCCATGATCAGGTTACAGGAAATTCTTTAAATTACAGTAATTAAGACCATCTGAAATGTGTCTACATACAAATAAAGAACCAATAGAGAAGGATTGGTGGTGAGAAGTCTAGCCACACAAATGCGTTTACCTGATTTCTACTATCGCTGCGACTTTACGGAGGAGAGAATACTTCTTTTAGTGAATTATGCTGGAGTAATTAAAAATAATATGTAAAAAACTACCTCACACAGTATATGATAAAATGATAAAGATCATTAAAATTAAAAATTGAGGATCAAATAGGTGACTGACATTGCGTAATTCAAGCATTAAAGAGGAATGGTGAGATACATATTTTTAACGAGCATCCCGTGGTTCTGACTGTGTGATGAGGTTTTGCTGACAAAGTCCCTTCTCTCAGCAAAGAGGGAAGTGAAGTGAACACTTACTTCATTGAGCAGACACCATGGGTTTAGAAGGATTGAATCTCTGTGACAACACGGGGGAGAAAATGGCATCAGTCAGAGTTCTCCAGAGAAACAAAAGTAACAGGATCTAGACAGAGATGTTAGAGGAATTTTGCTTTGGAAATTGTTTCACACAGTTATGGAAGCAGTGAGATCTCTAGACCAATGTTTGTGGTCTATACCAGAGACCCTGTGAAGCAGATGGTGTGACTTAATCAGAACCCAGGGGCCTGAGGAACTAGGGGAGCCAGTGAGGTGGTTCCCGCACTGTGGGGTAAGGCCTGAGAACTGAAGGGCAAAGGCACATAGGCCTTGTAACCTCAAGGATCAAAAGCTCTGGTATTCAAGGGCAGAAGACGGACAGCACCTCAAGAAGAGAGGATTTGCCATTTCTCAGGCTTTTGTTCTATTTGTGCTGGTAACAGCTTGTAACTACCAACCTGGAGACTGATCTTTTTATTTAATTGTTTCTCTTTAGGTTATTTTATTTCATGTGTATTGAATGTTTTTCTTGCATGTATCTATGTGTACCTCAGGTGTGCATGGTGATCATGGAGGTTCAAAAAGGGTGTCGGAACACCTGGAACTGGAGTTATAGATGGTTGTGGGCCACCTGGGAATTGAACCTGGGTCCTTTGCAAGAGCAATGGGTGCTCTAACCACTGAGCAAACTCTCTGCCCACAGGGCTGATCATCTTTACATGGCTTGCTTGCTCATTTTCTCCCTGCAGCATCCTCCCAGACATACCCAGAAACAGTATATTATTAATTATCTTGGGCATTCTTTAGCCCAGTCAAGTTGATGCATACAATTAGGGAGACAGTTCTGTCTTATGATCACTGAGGATCATGATGCCCAAAGCAGTGCTCCCTCTTCTGCAGCGTGCAGAGACTCTGCCCTCTCATGAACAGGGACACATCAGTAACACGAGAGTCACAGGAGCCCCACTGGGGCAACAACAATGATAGGACCTAAGTGTGACGTCCTCTCGCTCTTAAGAGAGAGGTGACATTGAAGCGGGGGAGCCCTTTGCACTCAGCACTAACTTCCACAGAGTCTCTTTTAGCCCAATACATGTTGAGTGTGTGGTCACTCGGTGTGACGTTATGAGGGTGTTTATATAAACACGGGAAGATGTGTTTTGTGGTGGTCTCCTGTCACTGAAGGCAGGCGCTACAAATTCTCAAGTCTGTCTTTAGGGAGTCTTTGCATTGTTTCCTGGCCTGTCTGGCAGCAACTATTTGTACCACCCTGCTAGCCACGAATAATGGAAGGTTCTCTAGTGGCCATTGCTCAAGATACGACCTGCTCAATAAAATGCTGCTCGTAGCAGGATGACCTGCATTTCCTTAAGCATTGTTCAGATGCCCGCCAAGCCCTAAAGCCGACAAATAGCAGTTCTGTGCCTGGAGAACAGGTTGACTGAGGAAACAGCTTGGGAGGAGCTGCAGCATCTGAAGGGAAGCAGCGGGGCTCAGCTTCCAATGTGAGGAAGGGCTGTCCACTCTGCCCAGCGTCAGCTCCTAGCACATAGGTGCATCTAAGTGTACCCGTGGTGCTTGAGTGAGGTAAAGCATTCACAAGGCACGAAATAAGGAAGCACCAGTCACTACCCTGTGCCTATGTGTCACCTGCCCTGTTCAGCAGTTTGTCCTTCCCCTCCAAAGGACAAACACAGGCGCCCTCGCCAAGAAGCGCATTTCAATAAGACAGAGGGAAGCTACTAAGTACTTCTTCTCTTTGTAGATCCACAAAATATAGGTAATGTTTCTGACCTGACAGGGCTCCCGTAAGGCTTCAATGAGCCGGAAGTGAGGGAGTTGACGTTCATGCCTTTAGGGAGTGGTCGTCCCCACCAGCTCCCTGTTTGGCGCTTTCTGCACCTGAAAGGGAAACACTGGCTACCTGTGTTCTAAGTCCCAACATATCCTGGAGAACAAGTGTGGGATCTGAATACAAGCACAGACTCAGTCACAAAATAGGAGCGCGGGCCTGTTCTCAGCTGTAGGGAAGGTTTCAGGAAAGAGTCCGGCTACCAGGGCAAAGGGAATAAAGGAACATTTGGTTAATGTGGTCTGGGCACTTTTCAGTTAAATGAGGAGCCAGTGCGATTTAGTCCAGAGGTTCAAAGCAAAGATATATAAATATGTGGAGAATAATGAGAAATGGAGTCATTGGAGAGTTCTATCCTGAGATACATTGTACCTGTATTAATTAGCTAATTCAATTTATATGTAGATTTTAGTGCAAATGGCACATTCAGAAAACATTGTATGTGGAAACATATGCTGTGGTAGTTGGTAAACAATTAGCTTGAGAATTTGTGTTGTTATGCTCAGGCTGAGGGTAAAACACCAGAGGCGGGTGATGGACGCCACAGAAATTTATTTTCTCACATTTCTCAAGGCTGAATCCTGGATCATAGTGCTGATCCATTGTCAGCTGAGGGTGCTTCCTGACCTGTAAATAAGACATCTTCCTCCTCAGCGTGCTTTCTGGACAGGGAGAGCAATCCTCTCTGCTCATCTCCGTCTCTGACTGTCTGTCTCTGTCTGTCTCTTGGCCTCTCTCTCTCTCTCTCTCTCTCTCTCTCTCTCTCTCTCTCTCTCTCTCTCTCTC
>NC_034593.1:90688645-90782810 GCF_900095145.1 Mus pahari | reverse complement strand
TCTCTCTCTCTCTCTCCCTCATAGGCATTTACATATTTGCATGTCAAGGCACACTTGTAGATGTTCAAGAACTGCCTTGGGGGGTTGGACTCTGCCTCCCATCATGTTGGATACAAGGTGTCTTATGTGCAGCTGCATAAACCAGAGGAGCGGATCCCCAAGCTTCCAGGGACTCTCCAATCTCAGTTTCCTATCTCTATCTCACTGTAGGAGTATTAGTATTACAGATGTGTGCTACTGCATCTGGCTTTTACTTAGGTTCTGGGGATTCAAACTCAGGTCTTCACACTTGTGTGGTAAAAGCTTTACCCACTGAGTCATCTCCACTATTGTGCCTTCTGGTAAGGACATTAATAATTATCTCAAGAGAATTAATAATCGTCATAGAGCCTCACCTTTAGAACCTCATCTAATTACCTCCCTAAAGTACCATCGCTAAATATTAATGTTTGACTTCAGTGTATGAACTGTGGGGACCATAATGCTATAGCAGAATTGTCGAGATAATCAATGAACTGTTTGTCCCAAATTTATCCTATATGAATGTTCTTCAAGACTCAGAACATTTTTCAATAGAGATAAGTTATTTAAGTGCTATAAGCTTGGTATGTTTTATTGTATAAATACACACACACACACACACACACACACACACACACGCTATGTACAATCTTTGAGCAACATCAGTCAAATGAAGTGAGCTCAATTTCTCCACCTGCCACTTAGCCCTGCTCTAGCTCTTCCATGAGGAACGAGCAATTACTGAAGTGGCAGGAATGGCGTCATCGTGACAAAGTTTAAGAATGCAGAGGCATTGCTTAAGGATGTGTGCACAGCTCTGGGTAGGAACAGAGAGCCAGGATGTGACCACCACCACCTCCCAGGGATGCTGCTTTTGTCTGCCCTGCCCTGAAGAAGTGTCCTGAGTGAGGGATAGGGAGAAGAACAAGCAGGAGTCCAAGAGGAATGGAAGAGAAGACGCAGGGGTCGTGAGCTCATAAGGGTGAGAAAGGAGGACTAACAGGAGGCAGCCCACAGAAGGAACACACACACACTCACACACATTCACACACACTCACACACACTCACACACACACTTACACACACTCACACACACATCACACACTCACACACACTCCCCCCACACACACTCACACACACTCCCCCCCCACATCACACACACTCACACACACTCACCCCCACACACACACATCACACACTCACACACTCACCCACACACACATCACACATACACTCACACACACTCCCCACAAACACACACTCACACACACTCCCCACGCACACACTCACACACACTCCCCCCACACACACATCACACACACTCACACACACTCACCCCCACACACACACATCACACACACTCACACACTCACCCACACACACACATCACACATACACTCACACACACTCACCCACACACACACATCACACACACTCACACACACTCACCCCCCCACACATATCACACACACTCACACACTCACCCACACACACACATCACACATACACTCACACACACTCACCCCCCACACACACTCACACACACTCACACACTCCCCCACACACACACATCACACACACACTCCACTCCCCACACACACATCACACACACATCACACACACACCTGTCCCGGGCTCTCTGACTCCCAGTGGCATGGGTAGCTCTGGATGGGCCCAGTGGTAAGAAAACAGCAAGCTTTTTGGAAGAAGACCTTTAGATATCCTGAGGCATAGAGGTATCAAGTGTCACAGAGCTTAGTGGCCTGACTGCCTCCCTGGCACAGTAGACAGGGTCTGCTGTGTCTGGAAACAAAACTGTTAGGCTTCCTGTTATAATGAGGTAAGGTCAGTCCAGGAAACGGGGTGAGGAAGTATTAAAGAGGAAGCGATGAGAGGTGGGCTGGACCATCGTGTGGTTGAGTCGGGCTTCTGCACCGAGGTCCATTAGAAGGTGGCCTCAGATCTCATCAGAATATCAAGCTCTTCTCACTACGAGCTCATGCAGCAAATCCCTTACTTAGAATCTTCCTGCCCCATGCCCACATGCATATAAACCGCAAGAGACTACCAAAAAGGGCAAGGAGGAGAAGGCAGACAGAGCCAGGAGCAGGAAGGGATAGATGTTGGGACCAAATTGACAAGACAGGAGGTGATGTGGCTGAATGAACCACCAGTCCTAGTATATGGCAAGAGCTTTGTCCTGAAGAGCCATATTCCTCCGTGGCTGTTTCTGGAGCCAGTCTCCAAGAAAAAGCCAGGACAGACTAGCCTCATTTCTTTGGCTATTATGCTTTGAATGCTGATCAATAAACAGGCCACCATACGGCAGCAGTCATGAATGACAACAATGGATCGAGCACTGTAACTCCATTCTTGACTGAATGACTGTGGCGTCATGTTTCCCTGGAGGAGCACTCTGCCTGGCTCAGCAGTTTTGTAGGCAGCACTGCTGAAGGGACGGAGGGTAGGCTTGTCAAGTGTTCAGTCAGGAGACAGTACTAATAAGTCAGCCCTGAGAAATAAGAGTCAAAGAGATCTGGACCGGCTAGAAGGACGGCTCAAACTAACAAGACGAAATTCAGAATCCACGGCTAAGTTCAAGCAAATTACAAGCACTGGGTTTTTTGAGGCCATGTGTGAAAGATGAAAGCTGTGGTGTTAGTTGATTGCATACTCATAAAAATTACTAGCATGACATATTTGCTATAAAGAGAGAGAGAGGAGAAGGAGGAGCCACATAATGAGCTGGTCAGAAGCAAAAGAAAAAGGAGCTAATGATCCCAATGTGCTCTCGTTGAAGATGCCTGAGATGAAGCAAATATCCCTTGAAAAGCATTCCTGAGGGGGCCACGGGGGAGAGGATTGCAGCAGCTGGGACAGCTTCTCTGGAACAAGCGTGCAATATGTGAAGAGGACGAACTGGCTTATTAGAAATTTTAAAGTGATGCTAGAAAGGACTTGCTGTGCCCTGGGAATCCTCACATGACAAGAAGGCGGTCACTGCAGACAGAACGGTTTCTCCTCAGTAGGCATGAGAATTCACTGATATGTGATAATAATAAAGAAGCGATGGTGACCAGGACTCTTTGTGCCATATCTATTAGGGATGCTGCGGAAGGGCACGCTAAGTGATGTTAAGGTTCCTTCCATTCTTGTTTTACCCACCCGTGGGGCAGGTGTATATTGAGTTTTCACATCTTGTACTTAGCAAGAGTGCTGAGCACGTCTCTGATCCTGGCACTTACGCATAGTCAGTCCATGGAAGGGACAGAGGGTGATCAGGCACACAAAGGACTTCGTGCTTAGTGCTGTGTGGGGAAGGAATGGGACTCTCCCTGAGAGGACAGCAAGGAAGGCGCTCGATGGAGGTGCACACAGGGTGAGCGTGGCTGAGGTATGCTTAGGCTGAGGCCTCACAGGTGAGAAGAATTGGGAAAAGTCGTGGGGATGGATGGTAAAGAGTGACCAGAGCCTTAGGGTGAAGGAGGGCTTGGCATTTGGAGAGTTGAGGGCGAATGGAGTAGGCACGTGGAACGCAAAAGACAGAAGGGTAGCAGGGAGGAAAGAGAACTGGACTTCGCCAGATCCTACGCATCCAAGATTAACCAAGAGGAACAGTGCATGAAAAACTGCTATGATCTTATAACCCAAGAAAACCTTTCCATTTCTCCTGGTAGCTCATCATACCCATATGTCCATCCCTATTGCTGAAGATGATACTCACTTCAGAGGCAGGACATAGAGAAGTCAATCTCGGACTGACCAGGAAACATTTTCCTTGATTGCTGAAGTACAACAGAATCAGGCAGTACTCAGGCTGCTGCAGAAGAAAAGCACCAGTGGTGCTAACTCACCCTAACCCTCACCTTCACCCTCACCCTCATCCTCACCCTCACCCTCACCCTAACCCAACCCTCACCCTAACTGGTCCCAGCGGCTTCAATGCCAACCTTCCTGGAAAGATGTGCACACTGGGGAAAAGTGCGGCATGACCATTTCGGGGATAGCCAACTGTCTGATCAGATCTAAGGCCCCATTCACAGGGAAGAGTTCATGGCTGGTGTGGCAAACCTAGCCAAAAGCCACGGCAGGGAATCATACGCCCTAGAGGAGCACCCACTACTGTTGTTTTGCCGAGTGGCCATCTCGTCGTACTGCACTGTAAACATCTCTGTTTATACTCACAGACGCGTGCTGCTTGCAGCTTTGGTTCCAGAGGCTTCTTTTGTGCAGTGGGGAGTGGTTAACTCAGACTCATAACTGGCTTGAGTGCTGAGTATAAACAACGGAGTGCTCAGCCATGGGTGAGCATTTGCTCTGGAATAAAATAGCGCAATGCAGACTGCTCTATTCCAGCTCCCAGTGAAGCCAGGAAGGAGCTGTGGGGCGCTATCACCAGATCTGCGCAGGTTGTCTCAGCCACTAATGTCCCAGCGTCTGGAGGGGCTCAGAGGTGGTGAATCTTCAGAAATCGGGGTACCACATTCCTTTTCAACAGGAGAATTGAGCCTGTGCCCAAGTGCCATGTGTTACCACCCAGAGAAAAGGCAACTTGGGGCCAACTGTGTTTACAGCCACAGCAGCCTTCTCATCCTGGGGTGTGTGTATGTGTGTGTGTGCGCGCGCGCGCGCGCGTGCGTGCGTGTGTGTGTGTGTGTGTGTGTGTGTGTGTGTGTGTGTGTGATGATTACAGCCTTAGGGAAGCAGTGAGGACTACTCCTGCATATTAGGAGCATTAGAAATTAGGGTCAAGAATCAAGCTAGAATTAAGTAAAATACCTAATATGGAGAGAGCCAAAAGGAGAAAGGACTTAGTTTAAGTATGAAATTAGATAGAAAACAGAGGGTGGGAGGAAATAGAAAGATCCAAAGAAGGGTTAATTACAGGACGGGGTTAAACAGCCAGGCTGAGGAAGCACGCACGTATAGAAGATTATGAAGAAGACAGACATGTTATCCCAAGGCCACTCCATGGCAGTGTAATGAGATTACATGGGAATAAAAATGGGGGAGGGCACCCCAAATCCTGCCATCTCACATAAGCATAACCATTGTGATTCTGGTACACTCTCTTTGTCGTATCTCCCTGTGCACTTGCTTTGAATGGCGTTATTGGAGTTTTTAAATCATGAGAGTGATGCGTGCTAGTTGTACAGAGTGGAACAGCAGAGATCCGCCAGCCCGTCTTCCCAGGGGGATAGAAACACAGCCGTGTAATACAGAGCTTTAAAAGTTTATGGTTTGATGTCTCAAAATACTGACATGACTACAGTCGGAGTACACAAACCCTGTTCATGCGTTCCACTGTTCCATTCTAGTGTCTCTGATGTCCTTGGGGTGGACCACTGATACACTAGACAGAATGGCTGAATCTCAAAGGCGTCGCATAGGGATGCTCTAAGACAGAAGCAACAGACATGCGCTGTGACTCCATTTATAGAAGATGTTCAGAGGGCAACATTTTGAAGATGGAGGTCATTAGGTTGATCGCATTTTCAGGACCGTAAAAATGGTCTTACACTGTGGGGAGGGGCTTGGAGAGGCCACAGCTAGTGAGATTCTCGTCAAGTAAGCACAAGGACCTGAGTTTGGATCCCCAGCGCCCGGAGAAAACAGGTGTGGTCATGCATGCAGACACGTGGATCCCTGGAACTTGCTGGCCAGCCACTCTAACCAAGGGATAGGATTCAGGTTCACCAAGAGACCACACCTCAAAAACCAAGATGGAGAACAGCAATAGATGATATCTTATGCACATATACATTATACCATACACACAAAAAAATGTTCTAAACCCATTTGGCAATGCAACTCTACACGTTAAAAAAAAAAAAGCACGACGACGATGAATTATATACAAGTAGGAAAAACTGCTCTGAACAACTCTTGGCATCATATTTTAAGAACAGTGAAATTTGGAATCTAACACTGCAAAATTTTGGTACAACAAAATCATTTGTCAAACTGAATGACAGTTCAGATTATAAACAGACTTTTGCCCACAGTAACATCTTGATTGTTCCTTAATCAAAGGGCATGTTTAAAACTCTCATATATCTGGAAGGTACCAAACAAAATGAAATTGAATGAGCAGTATTTGTTAGCAGTAAGTATTTGTTAGCAAAAAGAATGAAACAGAAGTGGGCAGGCCTTCTGCTTGGTTTTCATGTTAATATGCTGCCACCTAGTGGTGACTTGTAAAATGGCTTTTACTTTTGTTTTATTTAGTCTTACAATTTGTTAAGCAACACCTAAATGATTGATGAAATGCAACTGAAATATCTGAGTCACTGAATATATTTTAAAATTTAAAATTTTTGCCTGGCAGTGGTGGCATATGGTTTTCATCCTAGCACTTAGGAGGCAGAAGCTGGTGGATCTCTCTGAGTTCAAGGACAGCCTGGTCTACAGGGTTAGTTCTAGTACAGTCAAGGCTACAAAACGAACCCCTGCCTCAAAAAAACAAAATTAATAATAATAATTATTATTATTATTATTTTATTTTATTTTAGCACACTAATTTTTTTTAGACAATATCCTGCACCTCTAGCTGCTGAACTCAGGCTAGCCTGGCACTCTCTACGTAGTCTGGGCTTGCCTTGAACTCAAGGCAATTCTCCTTCCTCATGCTGGGATTACAGGTGTGAGCCACCAGACCTGACTATGCTAAATCTTTAAATCTGGGAATAAAGAACACGTGTTGCTAGGGTGGTTGTGAGCACTAAATAACAACCCTTATCTAACAACACACCTCAGAGAAAGCTGAGATTTGACAACTTCCCTTCTCAGAATGTGCTGCAGGGCAAAGATCTGTCACCTGCCAGTTAGAATGAGGCTCTCCGTTTGCAACAACCAAAATGCCCGAGAGTGTCAGAAAATTGGGTGTTGGATGGGGTGATACTCGATGATTCAGTACTAACTTAGCAAGTGCAAGGCATCCCAGCACTGTCTCCTCACCCCTACCCCACAAAATAGGATACTTAGAACTGACAGCTGACTAGAAACCCTCGTCTACAATAAACAAGACTTGTGGAACTACTAGAATCTGACGACTGGCTTGAATTTTAAATTGCTGGGCATTTTTAAATGATGCTGACAGGGGTGTTAAGGGGTTAGTGTTGAAGCATGCCCTCTCACCTCTAAGGAGTGCCCAATGAGGCTGGCGCGTGCCAACCAGCATAGTGCTGAGCACATTTGCTTTCAATTCCTCAAGAACTAACACGAGTGTATCGTCCTGGATTCACAGATTAGGGAACCCATTTGCTTCAGGGTCACCAACGTCTGAGAGTAAAGTGTGTCTACTACCAAGTTCTTCAGCCACTAGGCTATTTTCTAAGGATGTTGGCATGCCTACCATTTACTTTCCACACTGAAGCTTCCAGCACCACTTACAGAGATGGCTCAGCAGTTAAGAGCACTAAATGCTCTTCCAGAGGTCTTGAGTTCAAATCCCAGCAACCACATGGTGGCTCACAACTTTCCGTCATGAGATCTGAAGCCCTCTTCTGGGGTGTCTGAAGACAGTTATAGTGTACTTACATAAATAAATCTTTGGGCCAGAGCCAGTCAGGCTGGAGCGAGTGGGGCCTGAGAGAGAAGAAAAAGCGTCTGAAGATAGCTACAGTGTACTTACATATAATAAATAAATAAATCTTAAAAGAAAACAGACAAACAAGCCAACAAAAACCCAGCTCTCTTGAGGCCCAATTTAGTTCTCATAGAATTCACCTATATAATTCATAGAATTCACCTATATAATTCTAAGGCAAGCATGGGGATGCATGCCTATAAACTCATCATACAGGAAGCTGAGGCAGGAGGATTGTGTTTTGAAAGTCAGCCTGGGAAACATACCCAATTCAAGACCAGGTTGAGCTAATCCTAGGATTCTACCTCTAAACAAACAAACAAACAAACAAACAGCTTTTTTAGTTCAAGTGCAGTCACTGTCCAGCTACAGAATAATTCCAACATAAACTTTTTGTTTGGGCCAGCCCATACTTCAATAATTTGTATTGTTAACTTGTTCATTTAGAACATCTAGATTTAGGATTTATTCCAAATCTTTGTTCTGTGTATGACAAGGCTACCTTGTCAAGAAACCTAAAACTTACATCCTCTGCTTCATTCCAAATAGAAATTTATATACAGTTCGTTCTCAGAGTTCTCTCCAGATGTTTTCAGGCAAAGAACATATATGAACTATATATGCACAAAACCTGTACATGCTTGGCTGTCTCACTGGTCCAAAACCACCCCTGTTAATATGCTCCAGGGTCTAAACGTTTTTATTTAGCACATCCTAGATTTCTAGAAGGGACAGTTTCCCTTCCTGTATGTTATCTGTGTCCATTTTTACTTATTGGGTGTGTGCAAGCCAGCTGAGCAGCTTCAGAGGAAACGATTTGTCTGTAATGACACATTTGAGACCTGGACTTTGTCTAGTCTCAAAATCATCTTGTGCAGGAAAGAATCTGTAACCTGGGGCTGGAGAGATTAAGAGCACTCGCTGAATGAGTTCAATTCCCAGCAACCACATAGTGGTTCATAATCATCTATAATGAGATCTGGTGCCCTCTTCTGGCCTGTAGGCATACATGGAAAAAAGGGAGGCAGATAGATAGATAGATAGATAGATAGATAGATAGATAGATAGATAGATAGATAGATAGATAGATAGATAGATAGATAGATAGATAGATAGATAGATAGATAGGATAGATAGATAGATAGATAGATAGATAGATAGATAGATAGATAGATAGATAGATAGATGTAGATATATTTGTAACTGGACTTTTGGTCACTTGTGAGTTCTTTTTTTTTTCTTCCACCCTTTCCTTTCAACTCCCTAATACTAAGTAGAAGAGAAAAAGGGGCAGCGGGGGGGGGGGGGAAGGGGTGACATTATTGTTAGACAACTTCCTGCTGATTAGGGGCATCGAGTTCCTCGGGGCAAGTTTGAGCTTCTCTACCAGGATATCTAATTTCTGTTTCTCATTTCTTTGCACGCAACCACTTAACAGCATCCAATTGCTGACCAGCCAACCAGCTCCAACTGTCAGGCTCTAGTATTTATATACCCTCTGAAGAGTCCCCAGAATTCCACACACTCTCAGAAACTATCTGCAGCTGGCAAAACCACACCCCTGTTAGAGCATGAGGCAAATCACAGTCAGCTGCTGTGGACAATCTGTTGCAGTCCCACGTGGGATTAAAACAAAAAACATTCTTATATATCTGTGTTTTTAAAGAAACCAAAATTCTCACTACAAGAATCATAAGAGGTATGGTCTCATACAAGAGGTATGGTCCTCTTCTCCAAACCTTAGTGTTTGTGGTCTCCATCTCCTCACATGGTATCTATTTCACATGCATATATAGATCTTGGAATTGCAATCTGGGAATAAAAAAATAAGGAGAACCTATTTGTTTGTATAAACGTTCACTGGAGAACTGGGGGGACACTGCATGCACTTGGAAATTCATGTCTTTCTCAAACTCTCCAGGGTTTGCTGCTGACTCCATTCATCTTGACATTTAAAGACTATATTTATTTAAGCATTAGGTATAGGCCAGTTCAGCTTCTTCCATTCAGTAAGTCTCTTGTGGTTAGAACAGTTGCTTTAAATGTATGCATTAAGTGAACTTTATATTTCTCAAACACCTACTTCTCTTGGGATACCAAAAAAGCTATTTAGTAAGAACTGCTTAATTCATAAACGATACCTCGGGACTATCTGGAGGGGTCCTCTGGACTCCTAAAACATTACAGCCTCAGACTTCTTAGACATTGCAGCTTTTCTGTCCTCATAGCAGTTGTGTGTGCCACTCCGAGACACACGATCTTCAACTGCTGAAATACGAAGTCATGGCTATTGCAACCAAGCTCCGATAGTCATTCCTCCCCTTCTGCTCACTTAAAGAATCCATTACAATTTCTAAAGACTCATTTTATTTTTAATTCTGTGTATGTGTCTCTCTGTGTGCACAAGTTAATGTGGGAGTCCACGGGGGTCGGGAGCCGGTGGTTATGAGAGGCCGGAAGTAGGTGCTAGGAACCAAATTCATGTCTCTGCAAGAACAGCCAGCAAGCGCTCTTAAATGCTGAGCCATAGCTCTAGCCCCTTGGCTACAATTTCAAATGCAATATTCTTTTAACATCACTCTCAGTTTTTTTTTTTTTTAAAGTACAAATGCAAAATAAGTTCAAAAGGTTTGATAATGCAAGATACGCAATGTAAAATTAGTATTCACGCAAGGTCTGGTATTGCCCTCAGGTTCTTCTCTCAGACTCAGGGCGTCCACACCAGGCGGTCCTTACAACCTCACCAGGAAAAGGCAGCCTGAGACTCAAAGAGCGCGGAGCCTGGAACTGAGATCTGTGCAGATGTTCAATCTTTGGTGACCCCGAGGACGCCCTGCACTCTTTTAAAGGTTGTCCGGGGTTCTAAGGGAGTCTTTTGCTTATTACAGACTATGCAATAGATTCCCACAGTTTTAAGGGATGCTCCCGCCTTTCGGCCGCCTCTAATTGAAGTGTTCCCGCCCACAGTGACTGCTTCGCGAGCAGGCAAGCGGCTCTGGCTCCCTCTGGGTCTAGTGGTTCCTCTGGGTCTCCCAGGCTCAGCCTTGTCCTCCTCTCTCCAAGTCCTGCTTTCCCCAACCTAGGGAGCTTCCCGGCTTCCCCGCTGGACCTCAGCCACGCCTCCTCACTTCAAGTTTGATTTCAGTGCGCGCCAAGCCTGCGGGAGACTGTAATTGGTTGAAGGTGAGAGGCTCACCCGCTTGATTGGTGGAGCGTTGTGGTGGGCGGGACGGGGCGGAGTCAAAGACGGAAACCCGGCAGGCCAGGGTTTCCTGGCTGCGGTATGGACCTGGTTAAGTGTCCGGAGCACGGTAAGGTTTCCACTCTCGGGATTTCCCTCCCGGGGACTGTGGGACTGGCTTGGAGTGGCCGTTGCTGACCTTCTTGTTTCCTCAGGGACCGCCTGCTTCTTAAAGACCGGCGTCCGCGATGGCCCGAATAAGGGAAAGAGCTTCTACGTGTGCCGGACGAACACATGCGGCTTCGTGCAGGCCACCGAGTGAGTCTCCATTCCGGCCCGGTTCCACGGAGTGACCCAGCCTGGTCACTTCAGCTGCCTTGGGACGCGGATTCACCCACAGTCGGATCCTTCTAGAGTCTGCTTCAAGTTTCTAGGCACCTTCTGGTCTTGCTTAGCCATTCCCCTTTGCCCGGGCATCCTTTCTGCTCCCTCTAAAAAATATAAACAAACAGTGGACGTGGGAATTAATTTGCTAGTCTTGTACCAATTTTAGGTCGTCATTTAAATTTTACGTTTCAGGTTAAAACATAATAATTAGACACAAGCTTTTCTCCTTCATCTGGTGGCATGACGTTAACAAGCCAGAGAGATCCCAGAGTCTTTAGGGCATTGTTTCTCAACCTGTGGGTCACGACCTTCAGGATCTTAAGGACCCTTTCTTTCACAAGGGTTGCATTTCAGATATCCTGCAAATCAGCTATTCTTACATTGCGATTCAAAATGGCAAAATTACAGTTATAAAGTAGCAATGGAAATGATTTTATGGTTGGGGTCACCACAACATAAGGAACTGTTTTAAAGGGTTGCAGTATTAGAACCACTGCTGTAGGGAGTTAGTGCTGAAAGAAACATCAGAGGCTGATGTGGATCGCAGGTTCTGCGGATGTGAAGGCTGAGACCCAGAAACGTCAAGCCTCTTATCCATCTAAACTGAGGAAAATCAAGTGTGACAATCTCAACATATCGGGTGTTGGCATTCTTGAAGTGAAATTAAATTGTGGTCATTTAACATTTCTTCCTGCTCTCTATTCAACTGGACTTTGTAAAGCATGGTTATTTTTTTCAGTATCATAGCTATATAATGGATATTAGTACTGGAATAAGTTGTATGATTTGTGTCTCGTGTCTCCACTTTGCACCAGAATTTACTATTTATTTCTAGAAATATAATGTTTGTTTCTTTCTTTTTTTTTTTTCTTTTTTTTTGGTTTTTTTGAGACAGGGTTTCTCTGTGTAGCCCTGGCTGTCCTGGAACTCACTCTGTAGACCAGGTTGGCCTCGAACTCAGAAAGAAATCCTCCTGCCTCTGCCTCCCAAGTGCTGGGATTAAAGGCGTGCGCCACCACACCCGGCTTAATGTTTCTAAATATACTGAGATTTGGTACCCTGCTCAAATGTCTTAAGACACGTGTGCTCATGTTTATAGGAATTGTGTGCATCAACGTTGGTCTTAGGTTTGATTCAACATTGAGAGAAATGTTCTTGGGGACTGGAGAGATGGGCCAATCTTTAAGAGTGGTGGCTGCTCTTCCAGAGGCCCTAGCTTTGATTTCCAGCACCCACTTAGGGACTGTCAAATGTCTGTAACTTCAGTTCCAGGGGATCGGGCACCCTCTTCTGGCCTCTGAAGGCCTAGTGTGTATTTGGTGTATAGACACACATGAAGACGAAATATCCCTAAACATAAAATAGAAATAAATCAATCTTGAAAAAGAGAGTGAAGATTCTTAAACAGTGTGCCACTTACATGGCTACACTGCAATATAGACTAATACTTTCACTCAAGGCTTGCAGTGTGTCTGATGAGCAAACTGCAGGCTGCAGACAGTTTTACAAGTCACAGGAGAATGCTTTAGACCTTCACTCAAACCTGTTCGCATATTTTTCTTCTGTAAGTAAGGAGGGACATTTAAGATTTTATGCCAGGCAAGAAGCACATGAGTAAGTTATTGTTAGAGGTAGATACGTGAGTAACAGCAAGTGGCAGCTAATAGGGTATTAATGGATAAAGGATAATGGGAGAACCTGAGAAGTCACAGCAGGCCTTCCCTGTAGCCAGCCTTAGACTATAAGTCATCCCTGGGAGGGTTGCAGTGTGGATGTCATAGGACAGTCAGGAAGAAAAAAGTAAGTATGGTCATGCTTTGGGTTAGAAAGTGAGAAGAGAGAGACTGGATCCTTTCCTCAGGAAGCCACACGGATAACCAGACGTGGGACTTACAAACCCAGGACACCTTGGTGTAACATCTGTGGCTGGGCTGGGTGTGGTGGCACACACCTGTGATCCTAGGACACAGGAGGCAGAGGAAGCATTGCTGCGAGTTTGAGGCCACACTGGTCTAGGTAGTGAGTCCCGGGCCAGCCAGGGCTACTCAGTGAGGCTCTGTCTCCAAGTAGGTAAAGAAAAATAAGAATTCAGGCGTGGATTTGACGTCAGACTGCTGGCCTCTACTACTTGTCTTCTAAAGTTATTTTATTGTGTTGTTCTCTTCTAGTATTCCTGTTTCTCACTGTTTGTTGCATGAGGAGTTTGTGGTCGAGCTTCAGGGTTTGTTTCTACCACAGGGCAAGAAAGAATGGAGGTGAGTGTCCAGAGGAACATCTCTCTCTCTCTCTCTCTCTCTCTCTCTCTCTCTCTCTCTCTCTCTCTCTCTCTCTCACACACACACACACACACACACACTTCCCCCTAATCCTGGAAGTGTTGTAGCTAGATATAGTTTTTTTGTTTTGTTTTTAATTTTTTTAAAAATAAGGAATTTTATTCTTTAAAAATCACTACTGAAAACCTTTTTTGTACATACTAAGCATCATCTATCTACCTTGTTGGCGATTCTAAACCTGTGGGTCTCGGATCTTGACCCTTTCACAGGGGTCACATATCAGATATTTATATTATGATTCATAACAGCACAATTACAGTTATGAAGTAGCAGCGAAAATAATTTTATGATTGAGGCTATTTCAACATGAGAAACTGTATTAAAGGGTCACGGTGTTAAGAAGGTTGACAACCAGTGCCCTAAATACTGAATGAGTTACCCTGAGTAGCCAGTGCTTAATTTCTGGATTACCAGCTTGGCTGTTCCCCTCCTGCTGTTCAGTTGCTAATAACATCAACCTTGTCAACTTTGTATTCTGGTACTAGAAAAAGGGAAAGGGTCTAATATGCTAAGACTCAGTAAAGTGCAGTTTCCCTTGGGAAGGACAGGGAAATCCATATAGATAGGAGAAGTTATTTGTCGTGAATGTTAAAAGGTAAATAGAAAGTTACTAGTCATTAGATAGTCTTTTAAATGAACACATTGCATAGGCTTACCTAGGTGTGACATAACATGACTACTTCAAGAATTGGCTTGGTGGTTTGGCCAAAAAGACAGGGGTTATACATCCATGATGGTTTTTATGTAATAGTCTATGTTTTAGAATGTATGTGTTCTAAGTCTCTGTCCCCAGCCCAAGGATATCGAAATGCTTAGCATCCTTGTTTTAAAAAAAAAAAAAATCAATTGACCCTAAGTTTGTGTCAGTGACTGCGGGGGTTAGTTTTTGTCCATTGGTTCATTTACATATTCTTGCATGGTTGTTATATGAAATAGTATGTCTTCCAGCTTCTTCAAGATTGTGCTGGAATTGTGGGATCTTTGTGTTTGCATATCAAATATAGATTCAACCTCTTAAATTTCTACAGAAAACTCTGTTGAGGTTGCATAATTTACACAGACAGTTTTGAGAGAACAGACATCAATATTGACTTTTCCAGGCTGTGAGCATGGTGTATAGTACAAATTTTCCTCTCAGTGTTTTTGAATAATTTCCATTATAAAGCTCTTACACTCCTTTTCCAAAGTGTATTCCTCTGGTTATGTTTTTACTGAATGTTTGTCATTCTGTATGTAGGAGGGGGTGTGTGCATATGTATATTTGCGTACATTTGGATGTGTGCAGGTGCCATGTGCACTTGCGTGTGAGGCCAGAGGTTGGTGTTGAGTGAGTCTCTTGATCACCCTCCACTGTACTTACTGACCTTGGAGCTCACCTGTTTGCAAGCCTCAATAGGTGACAGCTTCTCTTAGGGACACTTTGCCTGGGCCTCCTGAGTGCTGGGATTATAGGCCAGCTGCCACACCCACCTGTATTCTATGTGGTTCTCCAGTTTTCACACTTGCAAGGAAGCACTTTATTCACTAAGACAGCTCCCTAGCTTATAAATGTGATTAAAATAGATAGATGGGGGTGAGGGGGAGAGAGAGAGAGATTGATTGAGAGAGAGATTGTTTTCTGTTAGTAGAGTCGGGCTAGCAAATCTTTATTAGGTTCAATCTTGTTCTCCTGACACTTAAGATCACTTGTCCCTTGATACAGAAACACCAACCTCTATAGGTGGTAGACAGCGACCAATGGCTTTCTAATTTGCATTAAAAGAACCGTGGAGGTTCAAAAGTGGAAACTGTGAGGAAAAGTGCTTTGAGATAATAACTCAAAGAACTGAGCCACACGGCACCTTGTTGTCTTCCATGCCCGTCTGGTGGTTGGTCTCAGTAGTTGCTTTACAGGTGGGTGTAAGACTGCTATTCGAGAGGTTGGAAAGGGAATCTGAGTTCCAGTGTTTGCTGGGATTCAAACATGGCTCCAGCCACTGAACACAGGCGCTTTCTCTGAGCGACAGCTTGAATCGAGGTGGTGAAGCTGAGTTCAGTTAGGCTGAGAGAGCTGGGACGGCACACCATCGCCTGGCAGTCCGTCCTGGGTGCACCTCTCTCCACCTCTCATCTGCAACAGTGATGGTGGGGCTCCAGAAAGGCCCTGGGTTGTGATACCATTTGCAGTTTACTAGTATTTCTTGTATGTTTAGCTACTTCCTTTTTCAGACTATTGTGGCCCCTCTTCTGGCACACACAACATCTGGTTATCCTTTTTCTGTTCGGCAGTCATTGCTGATCTCTCTCCTTTGTCCTTCATACAGAGTAAAAAAGAGTAAACCAGGGCATTCTTTCGGGTATTGTATCATTTTGGTTCTTGACTTTCCGGCCCTTAAAAATGTCCTCTGCAGAGGCTGGAGTGATGGCTTAGATATGCTGCTAGCTGTGCAAGCATGAAGACCTGAATTCAGATCTTCAGCACCACGTAAAATCCAGGGGTGGCCAGCTAGGGCTGTGGTGAGGCAGGCCTCCCTCCCTCCCTCCCTCCCTCCTTCTCTCCCTTCCTCCTTATGAGTTTAGATTGATGCTTAGTGGTTAAGAGCACTTGGTGCTCTTGAATAAGACTTGGATTCTCTTCCCATTACCCATAATATCAGGCAGCGCACAACATTGTAGGCCTGAATCTAGTTCCAAGGAATCCAGTGCCATCTTCTGGCCCCTTCAGGCACTACATATATACATGCAGGCAAAATGCTCATGAGTACACAAAATCAATAAAACCTGTAAAAAATGGAACTCTTTAACATTTGTACCTTAATTACCTGTTTCATACTCCATTAGGCTGTTCTTCCGATGTGCTAGAACTAAGGCGGAGGGGAAGCACTGGTGTGGAAACGTCCCATGGCAGGTAGGCATCACCCATGTGTCTTCTGTCCACAGAAAGCACCCCAGTCTGGATGAACTGCTGCTGTCTGTCACACTGCCTCCAAGAGCCCTGAAGGGTTTTGTGGCTGCTCATTCAAAGAGCCACTGCTGTGGTCAGAGTTTGATCACTTACCTTCTGTTTTACACAAATGTCTTCCAGTGTCATAAAAGCAGCCAGTATCCTCCTACTTAGGGAAGAAAGACTAACAGTCTCATCTTTTTATAGATCAGTATTGACTTGATTTTGATATGAGCTAAATGTACTGCCTAGGTTCCTAGACTATGAGGGGAGGCGAGGCCCTGTTCTTGTGCAGTACATGGGGACTGGACCTGGGGGACAGGTAGCACTTGTAAAGAATAGAGAAACCCACATTGTGGCTGCAGATTCCTTGTGAGTTTGGCATCTTTCCTTTGTAGATGCAGAAGCAATACTAGGCATGGACTGTACTTCCTGTGTTCCCCTTCCCTCCAGAAGGACATTTGTAGATACAAAGGCAGCCCTATTTTATGTTTCAGTGTTTATTTTCATTGTCTGTAGGATCCTAACCCTAAGGAACTGCCTGTAACCAGTAAGCCTCAGCAGCCGCCTGAGTCACAGCTTCACTCTCCCAGCCAGCCGAGAAACCCCTTTAGGGTGCTTAACAAGAATCAAAGAACACTTGAAGGCAAACAGTTTGTCAAAGAAGGTGAGAGAAAGACGGCTGATAAGAAGCTGAGAGAAAACAACAAGCAGCTCTTGGATCAAAGGAAAGAACAGAAGCCCAAATCTAACTGCAGGATGGAGAAGGACCCCTCATCTGACCTGGTGACAACTAGACAGTCTGGAGGTGACAGGGAAGAACAAGAGGAGAAATCAAAGTTCTGGCCCAAAACTAAGAAAGCTGAAGGAATAGCTTCTAAGCAAGGCCATGGAGAGGTGCTTCGAGGAACACCCAAGGGTCCTCACATGTCAGAGAGTGAGAGTCGAGAGGTCCCGAACAAGCCAGAACCTCTGAGAGAAAAGGAAACCCAGCTTTTGGTGCGGAGTATTCCTGGTCAGAACCCAGAAAGCAAGGTCCAGAAAGAGGGGCATGTCAGCAGGGAGCAGCTCAGAAACGGGGAGGCCCAGTGCAAAACAGGAACAGATGCCCCCAGTGTACAGGTTGTCCACAAGGGGCTCGCTCAGGGGCCCCTCCAGGGACCGTCCAAGCCCTGGAGGCCTGCTCCCAAAGCACCAGTAACATCTGGGCTTTGCTCGGGACTGGTACACCATGCCACCTCCAGCAGTGATGACAGTGAAGATGATGGTGCTTCCAGTAGGCCAGGGTCCCCACTTCTCTTTGACTCGACTGTGGACTCACAGAAGAAGGGGAGCCTTCAGCATTCTGACCAGAGCGTGCAGAGACAGATGCCTGCTGCTGCTTCAGGTGTCTCCAAGGAGGGCGACTCCTCTGACCCAGCAGCCCAGCGTGCAAACCTGACAACACAGCTGAAACAAAAGAAGGTGAGTCTGTAGTGCGTGCTGCCCTTGCAGAAGACCCCAGTTCAGTTCCAACACCGTGCCAGCTGGCTCCAAATCCCCTGTAACCTCAGCTCCAGGGGATCTGACACCCTCTCTCTGCCTCGGGCACCTTCACTTACATTTACATACTTATACACAGTTTATATGCACATGGATACATATAATGAAAAACAAAAACAGCAGGCCAGTCTTGACTTGTGCTTTGTCTCTAAGGCAGCCTGTGAGTTGGAACCATGTTGAGGGTCAAATGACCCGTTCACAGGGATTGTCTACGACTGTCACTTGGCTTGGTGAAGTCAAGGCTGTCAGAAAACAGATATTTGTATTATGATTCATAACAGTAGTAAAATTATAGTTATGAAGTAGCAATGAAATAATTTTCTGGTTGGGGATCACCACATTATGAAGAACTGTACTAAAGGGTCGCAGCATCAGGAAGGCTGAGAGCCACTGCTCTAGGGTCTGTGGGGGCTGCTCACAGAGCCAAGTAGATTCCTGAGAGGGCTTTCTAGGTGACGGCTTAATACCTGCCTTTCCTGGGTTTAGACATAGGCTTAGTGTGCTAGCTCGGATTTTATTTTGCTTTTTAATCCTGGATTTTACATTCATAATTAGAAGATCATTTTGAGTTTTGTCTTGGTAAGCCAAATTTAAAAGTCTGAAGTTGTCCTTTAATGACTTGAGAGGCCAGTTGTGTTTGACAGGATCTGTTTTTTAGGGCACCCTGGCTGCAGTGAACATCCAGGCTCTCCCTGATAAGGGTGAGAAGTTGCTTAAGCAAATCCAGGCTTTGGAGGACGCACTCAGTGCTCTGGCTCTCTGCCCAGAACAAGGTAGGATGGGGTTTGCCCCAGAACTCAGTGTTTGGGAACGTGTCAGACATATTCCGAGAAAGGTTGTGTTCATTTTCTCTGCCTTATTGTTGGCTTCCAGGCTTTCTCCTAATGATGTCTGCTATTGTTTGTGACAGCATTCCTGCACGCTGTGGTCTGAGCACAGCTGAAGCTCAGGCTTCTCTGGGAGGCCTCCACTGGCTGCATTTGCTTACAGTGTCTTCACTTGCTTCTCTCACTTCAGTCTGCTCTCCCTTGTGTGTTGAACAGGAACTAAGGAGAAGTGCAGCGCTCAGGAACCAGAGCAGAGGAACATCACCAAAGCTGCTGCTGCCCCTCCCCACTTGGTACCTCCCCAGCCTGCAAGCTCTCTAGGACTAAAGGCAGGCCGCCAGGAAACTCCTGAAGGGGGCAGCCAGTGCTCAGGAGGTAAGGTTCAAGGACGCAGCCCCGCTGGGGCAAGCTGCTAAGTTATGTGCTGCCCAGCAGATATCTTTGCACCCACTCGAAGAGGGCCGTTCATTCTTGGACTGAAAGTTGCACATGTGTTAGATATCTGATTCTCTGTAGAGCTTTGAACAGTTGTTTTAAGACTCTGAAGCTAGGGGCTGGTTACTGCCTTATGCCACCATGTGCCCACCCACCAACCCAGAAGTCAGTACATAGGATACACAGACAGTATTGTATATGAAAACCAACTTATTATGAGGCAGGTAACTAGCAGGTAACATTTTTATTTCCCTGTATGAAAGATGGGGGGATGGGTCAGCATGCATGGAGGCAGAGAAGAATGACCTAAGTGGTGACCCGTGCCTTTAGACACATAGAAAGCAGTAACTCCCTAGTTAGCTAGATTTCTGTTGCTACTTCCAGACAACTTTGCAGATCCCTAGGAGAGTGTTGGTGTTGTGTTTTGTTTTGTTTTAAGGTTTTTTGTTTTTTTGGAAGAGGGTCTCACCTGTTTCAGAAGGCTGGCCTGGAACTTGTTGTATAGACCAGGTTGGCCTTCTAAGCAGTAGGAGTAAAGGAGTGCACCGCCACGCCCAGCGCCCAGAGAGAGCTGCAGGTGTGCTGGCTGATGACTTGGTTTGCAGGCAGGCGATTGGAGTTGAAGTGGGCTGGCAGCAATTAGGAAAGCAGTGACAGTTTTCTCCCAGTGATAAAACTGCTAGAGGTGTAAAAAAATTGAAAGGCAGCCTTGACAGGGAGTGTCTGGGGTGGGTGGTATTTGAATTTAGGCCTCTCTAAAAGTCATTGAGAAAACACTTGGTCACATAAATAGCCATCTTGGCTGCTCAGGAAGCTTTTTGGGACCAAAGCTTATGTTACAACATTATTTCATTACTTAATAGTGATCAAGTCACCTAGGGAAACATTAAATTACAGCAGGTTATTGATGTGAAAGAACATGTGACAGGCTGGGCGTGGTGGCGCACACCTTTAATCCCAGCACTTGGGAGGCAGAGACAGGCAGATTTCTGAGTTCAAGGCCAGCCTGGTCTACAGAGTTGAGTTCCAGGACAGCCAGGGCTACACAGAGAAACCCTGTCTCAAAAAAAAAAAAAAAAAACATGTGACAAGTCTTGTAAAGAATTCTATTATGACAGTTTTAAGGATTTCAGAACTTCAAGTTTCCCATTGTCTAGAAACCTTGTCCTAGAAATGCTTTCCCCTAGAATTGGGAACCGCTTGGTTATCTTGCCTGTGTGGGACAAGAGGGCCAGCAGTACAGTATGACATAGTCCGCTGTGACCTGCATCTCAGGGATCAGCTTCCTGTCTTCACAGATGACTTCGTGCATGGCTTTTACTCTCACTGGTTCTTCTCTTTTGGATCCAGAGGCCTTTGCTTCCAGAATTACTGCCCAGGATGACCTTTGTGTCCACTGAAAAATAAATGATCAAAACCCCCGAGGGCCTGGCTGGAGGTGGAGCTCAGTGGTGGTGCTTGCCCATCATGTTCAAGGCCTCACATTTGGTCTTCAGCTCTAGAAAAGTATTATAGGTTGTTTTGTTCTAAATAATAGTTGTTTGTGTGGTTAAGGAGTCAGAATGGGCGGAGAAAGCTTGCAAGACTGGGACAGGCTCGAGGTAGGAGTTTTCACTCAGTTCAGATTCATCATTTGGGTTTTGAGGCTCTATCCAGAATACAGTACTTGTCTTGCTGTTTTTATTTGAGAGGCAGGGCCTCCTGTATGCTAATTTGTATGGCATTGGGGATCAAACCCATTTATGTGAGTCAAGTACTACAGCGACAGCACTGCATCCCTAGCCCTCAGGACACAGCACTTGTGACATCTTTGGGGAACACTTGTCTGTCCTCAGGCCATATGAACCAACATCGTCTTTATAATGTGTGGAAAATCACGAGTGAAGCCATAGATGAGCTGCATCGGTCACTGAAGTCTTGTCCAGGTGAAACTGCAGTAGCAGAAGACCCAGCTGGCTTGAAGGTGAGCCAGGAACTACAATGCAGAGAATCCAGCACTCCAGAGAGCACTGTGACACCTCCCGCAGAGAGATGCCGCATTGGCTTCTGTAGTGGTTCCTTCTTTTTTGTTGAACAGTAAAAACAGTAATGAACCTTTCTTTTTTTTAAATCATAAGCTATGCAGTTCTATAACAGCAAAGGATCTGTGTGTTCAGTTGCTATATGCTATAGGATGCAAACCAGTTCTTATTTGTAATGAGCTACTCGGGGGTGGAAATAAGTGAAACAAATGTCATCAGAAGACAAAGATAAAAAGCACAGTCTTGCCAGGCAGTGGTGGCACACGCCTTTAATCTTAGCACTCAAGAGTCAGAGGTAGGTGAATCTCTATGAGTTCGAGTCCAGCCTGGTCTCAGAGTGAGTTCCAGGACAGCCAGGACTACACAGAGAAACCCTGTCTCAAAAGCAAACAAAAAAAACAAACAAAAACCAAACAAACAAAAAACCAAGAGCACCTTGCAGAGTGACATAGGCCATGTATGTAAAATACATAGGGAACTCAAAATAATGGTCAGTAAGTAGTTTTATACCTTAAAAAAAATGCAGATGTTTAGAGGGCAGAAAGGATAATAACAACACAGGACAATGAGAAGTGCTAGTGAGGAGTCAGGTTGGTGTTAATGAGTGGTGGATGGGTGGGTGTCATCACTCCCTCACTGGGAGGAGTAGATAATGCTACTGAGAATAGGGAGAGGCCCTTGCAGTGGACCCTGACATTGGCAAATGAACTTAGATTTGAATGGTTCAATATTTCCTGTGCAGTAGTGATAACTCTATAAAGGTTTATGAATGTGTGAAGGTTTGTTCTCTCCCAGAGCACAACATAAACTGGAACACAAAAGAACTGGGAGGAAGTCAGTAGTTCAAGAGCTGTTGCAGCTTGTGACTATCAGTCCAGACTGGGCTGTTGGAAGTAGGAAGGAGAGTCAAATATAAGGATCACAGGATGGCTAATAAAAGTCAAGTGACCTTCTCAAGCTTGGTTGCAGGCAGTAAAAATGTGAAGACAGAAGTAGACTTTTCGTGGAGACATGGACAGGAGTGTCCTAATAGAGATGCTGAGTGTTAGCCATAGGGAAGTCTTCACCAAAGTGGACAGGTGAAGCCAGCAGCTCATGGCCACAGCTAGAACATAAAGGGCTCAGCTGTACAAGAGAGGAGAATGACGCTGGGGTCCAGCATAGCCTCTCATTAGGATTCATTCTGACATTTGGCTTATTTTGTCAGGTCCCCTTGCTACAGCACCAGAAGCAGGCATTAGCCTGGTTGCTGTGGAGGGAAAGTCAGAAGCCACAAGGAGGGATCCTGGGTAAGTTTGGCATTACAAGAGCCGACAGTTAGGGGATGCTTAGCCACTATGTTAACTGTGCTCTAGTGTGGGACTTGATGTTGTCCCAATGCTATGAGGAAGCTATGTCCATTTTTCAGATGGGAAACTAAAGTGTAGAAATGTTAAGAGCTTGGTTAAAAACATAGTGTATCAAAGGAGGTGTTGGCAACCAACATTAGTAACTGCCTGTGACTAAGGAAAGAGTTTGTTCCATGCTGGTCTCCACAGTCTCTAAAAGCTGTGGAATATGAGCCTGGGGACCAGCCTTCCAGGAGCACAGGCCATAGCCACAATTGCAGACTGATCATGACTTTGCTCTGAGTGTTCAAGGAAGCTAAGGCTTCCGTCTGCCGAGTGTTCAGAGATTTGTAATAGGACCCACAATATTTAGTCCATCCCACAGCCATGATGTACACAGATCAAAATCAGCAGAAGGCTCACAGGACGAAATCCTGGGAGCAGTCTTCTGGAGTCTTCTAATGAAGTCTCATGGCTCACACCTAAACCATCCTAGTAGTGAGTTGGAGGACGTTTCCAGCCACAGAAGCATTTTGGAAACTTAGTGCCCAGGAGCATGTAGCATAGGCAGTTTCATACTGAGAGATCCCGTCCTCCAGAAGGAAAGGCTGTGTTGGCACAGAACCACGTCATTTATACAAACGGTGTAGGTAGTTTTGAAATGTGAGAGCTCACCTTACATGGGTAGCCGTGGCCTAATGTTGGGAGCAGGGCGCTCAGACATTGACTCACACACAGGCTGCCCATGTTGACACACACACTGTGGCAGAGGCAGAGTGTGAACCGCTCTACTGCCGGATCACAGTGATACGCTGAGTGACTATACAACCTGATGAGGTAATCCAAGTGTCACATATGGTATGAAGAGTAAGTCAGGCAATCTTAGTGGCTGCTGCAGGGACTGTGTGTAATGCAAGAAGTGTCTGTCACAGCTAGTGACTTGGCTCAGTCAGCAAACACTTGTAAAAGCCTGGTGACCCAAGTTTGATCTTTGGAATTCATGTAAAAAGTAGGAGAGAACTGGCTCCACACATGTGCCTTGGCATGTGGTACTTTTGTGTGTGTGCACACACATATGCATTTGTGAATGTGTGTGTGTGTGTGTGTGTGTGTGTGTGTGCGCGCGCGCGCGCGCGTGTGTATAAAATGAAGTGTTCAGTTATGGCCTTTGATGGATAAAGGAAATACAATGCAGACTGCTGAACTGTGGCAGAGTAGAGTAGGTGATAGGATATGTTAGGTAGACAGTTTTGCTTTGGGGAATAACAGAAAAACCAGGCACCGTCATGAAACTGCAAGTCAATCAATCCACTGTTAGATAAATCTGCTACAGCAGGGAAACTGAGGTAAGAGTAAGATCCAGCGAATTATCGTATCTTACCTCGATCTCTATACAAATAGCAGGAGGTCATTCTTTACACAGAGCAGATAGGGGTAGGGGATAGACCAATTTCTACCAGGGGGCTTCTCTTGAAATCATGTTGATCCCGTGTTTCTTCTTATTTCCAGCGGATGATATGGGCTTAGGAAAGACTCTGACAATGATTGCACTCATCCTAACGAAGAAGAATCAGCAGAAAAGCAAGGAAAAGGAGAGAAGCGAGCCTGTGATGTGGCTTTCCAAGAATGGTAGATATAGCCCTTCTGCCATTCCCAACCTTATCTGAGCCAGCAGAGGGAGGTTTTAAGCTAACAAAGGATAGCTTTGGTCACATCTAATTAATCTGTTATAAAACCAGTGTTGGTTACTTTCCTGTGTTCGTTCTTTTTTCCTTCCTTCCTTCCTTCCTTCCTTCTTTCTTTCTTTGACTCTGGAGTTTTATTCAGTGGGTCTCTGGGTTTAGAAACTGTTGTTGGGCCTCCTGTTGGTGCAGCAAGGCTTATGCTGTCATGGAAGCACTCAATGGGGCGATGGGAACTTGATCTTGCAGTCATGAAACTGCTTGATGCCCAGCTGGCTACAATCTCTTTTACCTTTATGATCTTGAAGGAGTACTCATGGGTACTGAACATGGTTTCACACATGTGTGAACATGGTGTGAACCCGCCAGTGATGGTTAGGTTCTGGTGCTCCTGGTGCATGTTGTGTGTGCCAGAGTGGGAGTCCTAGCACAGCCAGATGCCGAAGTTCTTCACATGCAGTGCTCCTTCTCAAACACTGCCTGCAGTACACTGTCTCCCTAGAAGACTTACTTCATCTTCTTCACCTGTGACATGAGGTACTAGAAATGAGGCCTGGCCACCGCGTGGTTGGGTGCAAAGATGCACATTCAGTACAGTGGTGCAGTATGGCACTTCGGAGTGGGCAAGCAGCACCCTGCCTTGTCCTCCTGAAGTGTGCCTGATACCTTCATGGTGGTCTGTCCTCATTTGCCGCCATTCCTCTTGTGTTATTTCTGATGCTGGGTGTGCAGTTATAAATGACTTCTCCCTTTTATTTAAATTTAGCTTGATCTGGGATTCAAAAAAGTTTTCTGGTGGTAGGTGAGGTCCTAGAACAGATAGTTCAAGCATAGTGTTTTCTGTTGGTGCTGGGTATAAACTCCCAGGTAATATCCAAATTAAGGCACCTTTTTAAAGATGCATATTCTGTTTGTTTCTTAACTTTTTTTAAAATATAGCTTTATGCATATTTTATGTTGATACATGTTATCAGTAAATACCATGTAAATTACTGTGAACATGAGCACAGTTCTGCTTTGCTAATGTGGCCAGAAGCATGTAGCTCTCTCTCAGGGCCTGTGGTACACACTGTTGCAGCTGGGCCCCTCACCCTGCATGGCGTAACACACACACACACACACACACACACACACACACACACACACACACACACACAATGAGAAACAATGGTACTAAATACTGTGTGCCAATAGATGGTTACAAATCACATTTGCAAGGCTGGAGAAATGGCTCAGAGGTTAAGAGCACGGGTTGCTTATCCAAAGGTCCTAAGTTCAATTCCCAAGAACTACATCATGGCTCACAACCATCTGTAATGAGATCTGGTGCCCACTTCTGGTGTACAGGCATACATGGTGGCAGAACATTGTATACATAATAAAAAAAAATCTTTTAAAATAATCACATTTGCTTCTCTTAGGAGAGGCTTTTTCTACTCATTTAATGCATAGTAATTTGTATTTATATTTTAATGTAAAAATACATTAAGTTATGGTTTTACATAGAAAAACACAAAACAATAATTCCCGGTAGTGAATCGTCTCAGGAGTCCTTAGGAGAGGACCTGCTTCCACCTCTAGCCATGTGAAAGAGCATTGCTTTTTAGACTGGGTCACAACTGCCCACTTTGCTCCCTGTCCTTAAACTCATTCTAAAGTAAATAATCGTTTGGTTTAAAAGACCGTCTCTTCCATTTTCTCTTCTGTTTGCTTTGTGTAGAAATGAACCAGTAGTTAAAAGTACTGATTGAAGGGGTAATGTCATCGTGTTCAAGGCTGTTCAGCGACTGTAACTAGGTATTGATTTCTTCCTCTAGACTCCTCTGTCTTTACGTCCAATGGAACACTGATCGTCTGCCCTGCTTCCCTGATCCATCACTGGAAGAACGAAGTAGAGAAACGTGTGAACAGCAACAGACTCAGAATCTATCTCTACCATGGGCCAAACCGGAGTCGGCACGCAAAAGTGTAAGTAAGTCAGAAGTGCCTGGACGAGTCTGCAACCCACATCGGGAGCCCGTTTGCCTTTCTGCCTGCCCGATTCTTTGGGGCTAGTCCTATGTGTGGAGACAGTTTTCAGTCTTAACTATCAGGCAGCTTGTGCTCAAACGCATCTCAGGGTTTAGTGGTTTCACTTTGCCATTGCTGGTCACTCTCCCCAGCGAAGGCTGCAGTAGGAGGAGCTTGCAGTACCCGAGTTGCCTGAGGTAGCAGCCACGTTGCCTGGTAAACCCTGGGGAATGAGGAAATGTCAGGGTCTCTCTTGGGCACTGAAGGCCTGAGGCTAGAACTCATCTCCCATTTCCCTGAGTGTGAAAGGAAGCACTTAGTCTGACGCACAGTCTTGGTAGCGCTCTGTCAGTTACCTGCTGCGGGCTGTGTGGATGTAAGTATGCTTACAACTGTATTTTCAGACATAGACTGTCAGTAAGGTTAAACGAAAGTGTTTTAGATGCAGAATTGTTAGACTTAACTAAACATTCTTGAAAGGGAATGCTTGGGAGGGAGAAAAGATCACCCCAGATGGCAATCTTTAGGTTTTGGATTTTGGGGGTGGTTTTTGTTTATTTTTGTTTTTTTTGTTTTGTTTTGTTTTGTTTTGTTTTTTTCTAGTGCTAGGACTCAAATACCTTGAGCATTCTGGGTAAGCACCCTAACACTGAGCTACAGCCTGTTAACTTAAAGGAACTTCCAGAGGACCCAGGTTCAATTCTCAGCGCCCACATGGCAGCTCACAACTGACTATAACTCCAGTTCCAGGAGATCTGACATCCTTATACAGACATACATGCAAATAAAACACTAATGCATGTAAAATAAATGAATAAATATTTTTTTTAAAAAACCCATGCCTTTAATAAGAACCTTTTTGTATAAATAATATAGAGAGGATGAACTGAAAGCTTACTACATTTTCCTGCCCAAAACTAACTTAATGGGTTTTTACAAATCTATTGTAAAGTCATAGCAAGAAGGTACCATTGGCATGGCGTTGACAGTGCTTTGAGGAGTTCTTTTTTCTTGGAGACCTGAGCATCGCCTACTTCAAATCATTAAATATCAGTTTCCAGCTCTGCCCTACTTTCTATTCTGGTCAGGTCATAGCAAACTTAATATGACTACAGCTAGACATTTTCCTTTCTGACTCAGTGGATGGCTGCTGGGGTGAACAGTCTGTATAGGAAGAATGATCACATTAGTAAGAGCTGATAGAAAAGTCCACCTCATATTTCATACATACACACATACACAGAGAGAGACAGAGCTCATGTGTGTACCAAGTACATAATTAGTTGATGTCAATTCTGCTATCCCTTTATTTTTTTTGTCCCTAAGTTTGTTTTGTTTTTGCAGTCCTGGCAATTATACTGAGAGCCTTGAGCATCCTGGCAAACACCCTACCCCTGAGCTATTTTTTCTCCCCAGCTCCCTAGGCCTTTTTATAAAGAAGCTGCCCCTGCCCCTGCCCCTGCCTCTGGCAGGTACCAGGAGGAATTGTTTACTGTTTGCTTTTTGTATCCATGCAGACTCTCTACATATGACATCGTGATTACTACTTATAGCCTTCTGGCCAAGGAGATTCCTACAACAAAGCAAGAGGGAGAGGTCCCAGGGGCAAACCTCAGTGTGGAGGTGAGACTTAGGGGTGCCAGGGAGGTAGAGGAAGGGCTACACATAGTCTTCCTGCACAGAGGCAGTCCACCCGTGGAACTGAGTCCTCCTTCCCTCTGCTCTTTTCTATTCTGGACAAGCACCCCAGTGGTAAATTCATACTTGGCACAGAGTTCAGCTACTTTTTACAAGTAAAGAAGTATACACCATGACTGTGGTGATAATAATCACACGAGTGCTAAAGAGTCTCACATGCTATTTTCATCTTAGACTACCTGGAGTATACGTTTTGCTGTTCTTTATGTTAGACTGTATGGAGTATATGCTCATGCACTGTTCTTTATGTCTTTATGCACTAACCTGTTACTGCCTGCCTTTCTTCTATCTCCCAGAAAAGAGCTCTACAAATAATAGGGCTACAGGGGTCAGAAGCTAAACAATACCTTCTTCATTTGTAGGCAGATTCAGCAGTCCTGTCAGCTATTTCACAGGCTTTCTTGTACAATTTTGAGGGGATTTCTATATTCTGGGTGATTTATAGAATATCATTCCAGCTCAAACCAAGCTCAGTGCTTTTCTATGGCTCTAAGAGAAAAACCCAAATTCCATTACGTACTGTCTCAGGTATCGTGTAGTGCTGGCCTCTCCTCTCTTTCCATCTGCGTCCTCCCTGAGGCACTGTATCTTGCATGCCGGCACCCCTGCCACCCTCTGGGCTTCCCTGAGTCATGTGCTTAGCTACCTCCCTTTTCTCAGGAGCAGTTTCCTAACCAGTTTCAGGAAGCCTTTCTGAACTGCTTTCTCCTTGGCGTCTGGATGCGGGCCTCCTGGCACCTTGTGCTCCCATGGTTGTAGCTCTGTTCAGTCAGCTGGTGTGGAGGCTCTGCTGGATTGGGGGAAGCCTCCACTGTCCTGTATTGAGTGACTTCTGCATAGACCTCATGCTCTCATGACATTTTTCTCTCTTGCTAGAGTTTGAGCTCCTGGAGGGTCTGAGCTGGCCTTTCTGTTTTTGACTTAGCATCTTACACCTAAAAATTGGCATATAGGAAGTTTTAATAAGTTTAGTAAATACTGGCTGAGCAAATTTTCAACCTTATACCTAGTTTATTCCTGACTAAACATTATTAATGGTGCTGCTGGATGTGGGTGGAGGGAATAAATGGAAACTTGGGTATATTCTGTTTGGAGTAACCAATTATTTGAACTTTTTGAGAAGGTCTGTGTTTGGTTTCTAACCATAGTTGAGTGGAAGAGTCTAGGTAAATTAGAAGGTCTGGGTGGACCCTCAGGTGACGTCCCCTCCTCTTGAGGACACATGCATGTTCCCACACCGGTGTTGGATGCTACTCTGTTCCTTCCAGGGTATCTCAGCACCTTTGCTTCAGGTAGTCTGGGCTCGGATCATTTTGGATGAAGCTCATAATGTGAAGAACCCTCGAGTCCAGACATCCATTGCTGTGTGTAAGCTCCAAGCCCAGGCCCGGTGGGCTGTCACTGGAACCCCCATTCAGAACAACCTGTTGGATATGTATTCACTGATGAAGTGAGTGACCTCTTTGGGGTCACATTGTGACCTTGTCCCTGTTTATAACCCTTCATCATTTATTTCATGCCTTGGGATGAAGCTCTGGTGTGTCCAGATTATCTTGTGTGGCAGGTGGGGAAAAGAATGAATATTCATGATGAAGTATCAATGATTCTTAGGTTGATAGAGTATTTTGTGCAGACATACAGAGCAGCTTGAATGAAAGAAAACTAAGTCACTGTTCTTCAGTTCTGTGGCTGCTTTAGGTTGCTTGCTTTAAAATGCATGGGCCAGGGCAGGACTGCAATGTATTTGAGGCAAATAGAAAGGAATGCAGACTTTAAAATGCTAACTTTTTAAAAGTGAGCCCATAAAAGTCTTTGGAATTTCTTTGCTAACATTGATGCTTTAGTAATAAATTCTAGCTGTTGTTATACATCCTGTTGGGGCTGTTTACATTGTTCCTGTAAACTGCACAACTTTACAATGTGATTTTCCTTCCTGACGGGCTTTTGGCCTGTCAAGCAGACCTTGCTATGGCTTTCATTTTCAGGTGGGATGGGAGCACAGGGCAACAGTTCTGATTTGTTTTCCTCTGGTGTCTTACTTTGGACCCTGATCCCATACTCTCCCAATCTCCTTTCCTACTTTGTATCTTTCCTGGCCCCCCAAAAGGTTTCTCCGCTGCTCCCCATTTGATGAGTTCAGTCTTTGGAAGAGTCAGGTTGACAATGGTTCAATGAAAGGAGGAGAACGTTTAAGCATCTTAACCAAGAGCCTTTTGCTGAGGAGAACAAAAGACCAGCTGGATGCCACTGGTAAACCTCTGGTAACCAGATCTCTGCCTATCCCCAGGGAGGCCTGGGAGGGAAGGTAGACCACTCAGTGTCAGGAGCCTCCTTTTCCTTCTGGGGAGACTCCAGAGTCCCCAGTGCTGTGCAAGCTCAGTCCTTCCCAGGGAAGAAATGACTGCAGAGCAGAGACTGGTGCAGCAGGCCAGCGTGCTAGGGGGTGCTGAAGTACTCGGTGGTTTACAGGACTTCTCAGCAGCCTCCTTTCCCATTCTCCAGGTGCCACTGCCTGCGCGCAGGTGCCAGCTGCACCGGTTAAAGCTTTCTGAGGACGAGCGGGCCGTTTATGACGTCTTTCTTGCAAGGTCAAGGTGTGTACCAGGAAGAAGCACCTTCTCTCACGCTTTGTTTTTTCTTTCTCTAGGCTTATATTTCCTTAAGTTTCACATAGGATAGTAATATGTCACATCTTTATTTTCCCAGAACCCCCCAATTTTATAGTTCTTATTAATTTCTTTTTCCCTTCCTCTTGTCTTATCTCTGTCTCTCCTACACACTGAAGGCAGAATTTTGACCCCACTTTTAATTGTCTTCTCTACATAGCAATCAGAGGTTATAGAATCTGTCTGGTCCTTTTGGGATTGGATAATATATTCGATAATGACTCTCTTTGGCCTTTGACCTACTACCCAGCGTCTCATTGGAGTTTAAATAACCAGCTTTGGGATCTCACTGTTTGCTCTCTGCACCTTCTCTAGAACCCTTGTCATTCTTCACTTACTCCTTCCCATGTGCTGCTTTCTGTTTCCAGGAAGATTGTGCCTTTTGTCTTTTTATACTTTATACTTACTCTGCATTTTTTGAAGTTTTTATTTTGTAAATAATAGTAATTATTATTATTTTGCTATGGCCCATGTTTCCTATGAGCTGGACATCATTTAACCAGTACATTCTCTATCCTGCCCAGGCCCCACACCAAGGTAAGAGTGTGGTGTTAGTGGCTGTAATGTGTGCGTTCTGACAGGTCAGCTCTCCAGTCCTATCTGAAGAGACAAGAAGGTAGAAGCAGCCACCATGGAAGAAGCCCTGATAATCCATTCAGTAGAGGTAAGCCAGGGGATACTCAACTATGAATAGCTATGAAAGGAAAGTGGGATTTCTAGTCCTTAAAGTAACAAACATTATGGGCCCTGGGTATCAGAGAGACCATATTTTATCAAAGCTTGTTAAGCCAGAGAAATACACACTGATTTGAAAATGTAAGGACTTCGTTTTGTTTTCTAACACACATTTGTTATTTAAAACACAGGCTTGCCTACAGAGAAACCCAGTCTGTCTGTCTGTCTGTCTTTCTTTCTTTTTCTTTCTTTCTCTTTTTTAAGACAGGGTTTCTCTGTATAACTCTGGCTGTTCTGGAACTCACTACTCTGTAGACCAGGCTGGCTTCGAACTCAGAAATCTGCTTGTCTGTGCCTCCCAAGTGCTGGGATTAAAGGCTTGCACCACCACATTTCATTTGACTTCATAAAAGTATGTTTTAGGGCTATCAAGCAAGCTCAGCTGACAAAGGTGCTTTGTGCCAAGCCTGATAGCCTGAGCTCAACCCCCAAGCCCCTCGGTGTACAGGCTGTCTTCTAACCCTCACGTGGATGCCTCGGCACACACACCACCACCACAAAGGTTTTGTTTGTTTAAGTTTATTGAGTGTCAGGTCAAACAGTGTTTAACTAGCTTGACTCAGGTCAGTCCTTCCCCAGAGCTCCCTGTTTTGAATCTTGTACTGTTTCTTGGACTTATCTTCTCTCCTGCCAGTGGCTCAGGAATTTGGGTCCAGTGTGCCCCAGCACTGCACTGCAGCAGACTCCCAGAGACCCAGCACCGTCCATGTCCTGTCCCAGCTTCTCCGGCTTCGCCAGTGCTGCTGCCATCTTTCTCTGCTGAAGTCGGTGAGAGAGGCCCTGCCTATAGTCACTTCTACAGTTGGCTATAGCTGGGATCCTGCCGTAGCCAGGATCTGCCGTAGCTGGGATCCTGCATCAGGGTAAAGGCTGGTCTGCAGCACTCTTTGTGGGATGGAGAAGAAACGTACTTCTTCTGCTTTGCTTTATATTAATGTGTATTAATGCTCATGATTTCCATGACAAGATACACTTTTTTTTTTTATCGTTTATTTTGTTTTAGACCACAAATGACATTTTGTTAAGGGAAACATTTGTGAGTGTCTTGTCATCTCAGAATGTCAAAAGGCTTTGGGAATTACTGTTGTTCAGTACTGGATCGTATGAAAACTCAAGTACACACTGGAATGTTGCTTTTTTACAAGGTGGAGGCATATCTAGGATTCTAATTAAGTGTGTACTTATTTCAGAAGCTTAGCTCTGTACTTGACTGTCAGTGGAGTGAACTCTGAAAACAGAATGACCATGTAATCCATCGGCAGGTTTTTAACTTGCATCAAGCTTTACACAGGGCCTTTTCTGTAGTGCTGAGATAAGTCATTTTACTGTTGGAAATCAGCTGGTAAGAAGGCTTGACACCTCCACTGTCCTGTGTTCCCATCTCTTCTTTCTTCCAAGGCTCTGGACCCCACAGAACTGGAGAGTGAAGGCCTTGTCCTATCCCTGGAAGAACAGCTCAGTGCTCTGACCTTGTCCAAGGTCGATGTCTCAGAGCCGTCACCCACTGTTAGCCTTAATGGCACATGCTTCAAGGTGGAGCTTTTTGATGACACACGAAGGAGCACCAAGGTACTTTTGTCACCTCTGTGCTTGATGACAGCTGACATTTCCTTTCTCCCTGTGTTGGACATTGTGCATGTGGGAAGAGCTTATGAGAGGAGAGTTAGACAGTTAGATCTTAGATCCCCTTAGTCTTAAAGCCTCACTTGGTGAGGAGAAGCCCAAAGCCTTCATTCTCTTTTCATGCCATGTGGGGTCCAGGGATTGAGCTCCAGTTGTCAGGCATTCAGCAAGCACAGTTCCCTGCTGAGACACCTTACTGGCTCTTGGTTAAAATTTTAGAACTTGAGCCTGGGTATTTACCATAAATAACTGGAAAATCGGAGCCCTGTATGCGAGTAGATTATATGCTGTAGCATCGTTAGAGTTAGCTGTTGTGGCCTTACCTAATACTCGGGGAATGTTCACATGGCTTCTTAACACAAGGCCATGAGTAGACTCAAACCATGTTAGGCTTCGTGTATGCAGGGACCAGCTTAAAGCCAGCAAGGCGCTTTTGCTTTCTTCTGTGACTGTCAGGCTAGAACCTCGCCTCTTCCAGCAGTAGTTTAGCGGCCAGAAGCACAGGCAGGAACCAGACATGCACATGTTCAGCTCCTCAGAGGATCTGACGTCCTGAAAGCAAAGGACGGTTACTAAGCAATGATTGTGGAGTGTGATCAGAACCATGGCACTGGAATGTAGCCCACACTAAGTTGGGGAGGCTTTCAAAAGTAACACTCATCACACCCCAGCAACATGGCTAAGTGAGACAGGAACAATGACAGTACCAAAGAGACATGCTAGGGTGAAAGAGAGTCTCCTGGGGTCCTGGCCCTAGCAAAGAACTACTGGCAGCCCAAGACTGCTGCTGAGAAATGGAGCAGCCTCTCCCAGTGCGAAGTGGTTAGCTGTAGAATCAGATATATACAAGCCATACTAAAGAGACTAAGTAGGTTACGCTTATATATTTATGTATACAGTAATAGAGGCCATTAGTATAAGAGAGAGTGGAGGGTGCATGGGAGAGGCTGAAGGTAAGAATGGCAAAGGAGAAGTATTTAAAATTAGAAGAAAAAAATCTGAAGCAAAATTAAAAAATAAAAACCATGACATTAAGCTGGCATGGAAAATGATACTCTAGGGACCAGATGTGGCCTATCGGGTAAAGATGTCAGCATGATTGACATGTCCTTTGAGGAGTGCATAGTGAGGAATGGCCAGCGCAGAGGCCAGAGCAGCATGGACACAGCCGGTCATTTTAGATGCATAGGCTTTATCTTCATTAGGATGTCATAAGAGGGGGAGGGTGGCCTGCTTACATTTGAAAACCAGCTTTCCAGCCACAGGAGAGGGAGTAGACAAGCCAGGCCAGAGCAGAGGCTGAACTGGAAGTTGCTTCTGTCATTCAGGGAGAGAAGTGAAAAAGCAAATGACCTAAACTGCAATGTTATGTGGCCTTTCCCAGGTGTCTTCTCTGCTGGCAGAACTGGAGGCAATCCAAAAAGGCCCAGGGTCCCAAAAGAGGTAAGTGACATCTCACCACTTCTGCAAGGGAAGTTGAGGATCTCAAATCTTAGCTTAGGTCATGCCTCACAGAACACACACAGGTTATGGTATAAATTCCCATATCTTCTAATTAAAATACTGTGATGTGTATTGAATGAGATTCCTGGCTTACCCTAGCCCTGAGGATCTGGATAAGGTGATCTCTGAACAGCAGAACAGAAGCATGAGGGGAGCAGGGCAGGGCAGGGCAGGGCAGGGCAGGGCAGGGCAGGGCTGCCGCTGAGCTGCTTGCCTGGGGCTTAGAGTCAGGCTTGTACTGTCCTTTGCTGTGTGTCACATGTATAGTGTTAACACATGCACACAGATACGACTGTATTACACAGACGAGTTTGTAGACATGAACTAGTTCCTTATAAAATTGTTGAAGCTCTGGTTAAGACACGAGTCAGGTGGTCACAGGACGAGTAGCTACTGCCCCTTTCTGCAGGACCACAGGTTTCTGTATGAACACTAGGACCCCAAACAAAAGGCAGCAGACATCATTACTTAGCCTAGCCAGTCCTTTTTTTCTGAGTAGCACCAAATGAGAGTGATGCTTAGAAACAGACGGATTATAAACTTACACCAGGACCTTAAATCATGTGCCTGTATTAGCTTCATGTCAATACTAGGAAAGGCCTCACAGGAGGCTCTTAAAAAGGCGATAGACTTTTAGTCCGTGGCTCCAGATGCTTCAGTTATGACTGGATGCTGCCATTGGCTTAGGCTGAGGGGTATCGGACATTCGCAGGGGTACATGTCCGAACAAGGCAGGCAGCGGGAAGAATAGGTGAGTGCTGCAGTCTCCTGAGGTCTGCCTCTTCCAGACTGCCTCATTCACAGCTCCCCCCCCCCACACACACACACAAACTGCCACCCCAGGACACTCTGGGTCCCAGGGGGACACTCCAAAGCACAGCATGACCTTGCCATCAGGTATCCGTTTTCTTGTGTACATTTGTAACTAATGTTGAGGCTAGTGGGTTACAGAGACTGTTTAGTCCTTTAGTTTTGTTCTCTCCTCTCTAGTGTCATTGTCTCTCAGTGGACCAGCATGCTGCAGGTAGTAGCACTGCACCTCAAGAAGAACCGACTGACTTACGCCACCATCGATGGCTCTGTCAACCCCAAACAGAGAATGGACTTGGTGGAGGCATTTAACCACTCCCGGGGGCCTCAGGTAGGAACTGGGCGCAGCCCGCCTATGCAACCGAGGAACAAACTGTTCTAAGTTACAAAGCAGCAAAGTGTAGCAGCTTAACTTAAAAAGTATTCAGCCTTGATCCCTCCAGTGTTTGTAAGTTTTTAGACACTTATTGCAGATCTGTGCCAAAGTGCACAAATGATCTAAAGAGAGTAACTTAACTGTTACTAAGTAAATAAACTGACTATCCGCAGGGCAGGCTGGGGTGGGAGAATCTTTGCAGAGCAGGAAGCCTTGCAGGGTACCTGGCTTTTGATGGGAGATGTGGGAGAACAGGGCCCTGACATAGTTAGGGATTTCGGAGGTACTAGCTGAATGGAAGGAAGGATAATGTAGCTGTAATGCAAAGTCAACCACCCAAGGATCTGAATTACAGTGTTCACATACTTTGGCGGCTGACTCTCATGTGAGACGGCAGAATTTTTTCAAAGGTGAGGTATGAAAAATGGCAGGTTAATGATGCAAAACATTACACCATGGGGAAATTTGAAAGGAATGTGTTCCCTGTGTGTTTTGACCATTTTGAACCAGAGCAGGAAAGATGCTGGCTATCTCTCCTTCTGTTCCTACAAATACCACCCCCAAACACCCCCATAAGAGACAGGGCGGTTTGAGCCTGTGTTTGGAGGTTTCAGTAGTCTTGCTTTTAGGCTTCTGTTCTGGGCAGGTATCATGGCAGGAGTGTATGGAGGGAAACAACCGCACATCTCGGCGGCAAGGAGGTAAAGAAGACAGAGTCAAGGGCCAATGGAAGTGAAGATCAATGACACTGACCCCATAAAGGTTCCACCACCTTTGATCTAGTGCCAGGATGGGGCCAAGTCTTTGCTGCTTGGCTTTTGGAGGAACTGAGGACCCAGACTCTAGCACTGTAAGGCCAGGTGGGTGGAAGTTTAATGGTGTGTTTCCGTTCTAAGGTAATGCTGATCTCCCTCTTGGCTGGCGGTGTTGGACTCAATCTGACTGGAGGAAACCACCTTTTCCTTCTGGACATGCACTGGTAACTTGAGGATGCTCCTGTCCCAGTGTCAGGGAGGGCAGTGGTCAGAGGGCAGTAGTCTGACAGTGTCTTTTAGAAAGTCATGGTGACATTCTGTATGGCCCCATCTGAATGTCATGTAAGGCTGGCTGACGTCCAGTACGGCTGAAGGACCGTTTCATAGCTACTTCATGAATTTATTGTTCATTAACTTAAAAAAATATTTAACATTGTTTCTCCTTTTAAAATGAGCAGCCAGACAGTGGTGGTGATTATCTCTAATCCCAGCACTCAGGAGGCAGAGGCAGGCAGACCTCTAGAGTTTAAGGCCAACCTGGTCTACAGAGTGAGTTCCAGGAAAGCCAGGGCTACACAGAGAAACCCTGTCTCAAAAAGCAAAACAAAACAAAACAAAACAAACAAACAAACAAGGAGTAGAGTTTTGTTTTGTTTTTTCTCATGACTAAGCTACATCACTTAGTTTGATGTCTCTGAAGTACTATTTTCCAGACATCGTTTTTGAGGAATCAGGGAAATCACAGCCTTAGACTAGAAACCTTCCTCCAGAAGGAAGAAGAGGGTTCATAGTTGTGATGGAAATGCTTGTTATAGCCAGCCTTTGGCTTCACAATGTGTGTGCTGCTTGCCAGTCAGTGCCTTGGTATGTGCCACTCCTGGTACTGGACAGGTGGAGGTTCATGGTGCCAGGCTCTGATGTTCTGCCTATGCAAACTGGGGTGCTGTTGCGGGCGGGCTTTGTTTTGCTTGTTCTGCATTCCCAGGGCCTTGCATACCTTTCCTTCTAATCTTTTACTTTAAGATCCCTATCTAGTTGTGCAGGCAAGCCCGGTCTTTTCATCCTCCTGCCGCAGTGCTATAGATAGCTGGGATGTCAGGCCTGCACCAAGATACTTTGTCCCAGGCACTCTTTCCAGGATGATGTGCCTAATTCTCCACACAGCCAATGGTGCAAAGAGGCCAACTTGCTACCTTTGTGGAGAATGTGTGAGTTTACTTAGGATCCTTATATACACAGAAGTTAGAAAAACATGTTAGTAATTACACTAGTCTTAAGATGGAGAAATATTACTCCACTTCTAAAGAGGTAAGAGGAGGTTAATTTAGAGTTGATAAGGAGATTTTATAAGGAAGAGAACAAATTATACCTCTTCAGTTGACTTCATTGAACACTAAAGTTGAAAGAAATATTTGAGACTCTTAACCAGCGCTTATGCTTCCAAGTAGGTTCCGAAGCCTGGTGTTATAGGTAATATGTAGCCATGGTTGCGGCTTAGTACCCTCCACAGTCTGTGCCTCCTAGATGGAGCTGACATTTCAGGAAGTCTCAGGCTCTGCAGGGCACCTAGGTTTCTGTTGCATATCCTTTGTCTTAAGTTGTTTTCTTAAGCCCCTTGAGAATGTAATGACTACTTTTAGCTAAAGCCGCATACAAAAAAGGACTGCCTTTTGGACCTGGCAGTAGGCCATGGTTTGTCAGCCCTGGGTAGGCTGTTGGTGTTTCTGAGTTATATATCTCCTCAAACAGGAATCCCTCACTTGAAGACCAAGCTTGTGACCGGATTTACCGAGTAGGACAGGAGAAGGATGTTGTCATACACAGGTAAGCAAAGGCACCAGTCCCCTTCTCAGCATCTCCCTTTGTGAAAGCCTTCCCTGAGGAGTATTTTCATAGACTGTAAAGGCCTTGGTGGTCAGCACTGATGATGTTGCGCTGGCATACCTAAGGAACTCCAGTCAGGAAGGAATGAAATTGTCTGATATAACCTCGCTGGCCATGGCCAGAGAGCACATGTGTGCAGTGATAAGCCACAGCTCACCGAGGAGACAGCTGTGGAAGGCGTCCTCCATGCCCACCCTTTCCCTGTGTCTTTTTTAAAATTTTAGTATGGCGTAATCTCAGTCAGAAAGAAAAGTTGCAAAGAAATTAACAGAAAGTTCCTGTGGGGGGGGGGGGCGGGTGTCGGTGGGAATGTTGGGAATGTTGGAGGTAATCAAGTTAGGTGATAATTGGTTTTGTCTTTAGCTCTCTTTTCTGGTCATAAGTCACAAATCTCTATTTAGTTTCACTGTCTCCTAACCTTTAACCTGGGTACCCAGATCTCTGCTAAACATCTAAGCCTAACTGTGCAGGTGCTCATCCATCTTCATCAGTTTGTGTGCTCAGATACCTAAGTGAACAGTTACTGAGCACCTGAATGTGCCAAGTAATTACACCCTCCAGGATAAAAAAGCCATGCTGAAATCCTTGCTTCCTCTGCCTCAGTTTGTGCATGTACATTATCTGGGTAAACAGCATCCGCTTATCTAGCATACAGACAGGGACTGGACTCCTTACTCTCCCTCTGCCCATGCCAAAGTCTTTAGCTGTGCTTTCTAAACTTGTAACTATCCTTTCCTTCCATCCCCACTGCCAGCTCCCTTTCCAGCTCTGCTGATTCTTGTCCTCTGCATTGACAGCAGAAGGCTCTTCCTAAGTCATCTGTCTGCTGGGACATGTCACACTCCTTCAGCAGCTCACTTCCTGTAGATTTACTCTCAGTGACTTGGCAGGCTCTTTAATTAAACATACCATGTTCTGAAGCTCGGCCACAGTTTATTCATGGTCTCATTCCCTGGGGTGTGTGCCTATTGTATCCTGTCTAGCGAGCCCTGGTCATCCTGCATGCCTCACATTAAGGGTTAACTCTGATGCAGCCTTCCTTGACGGCCCTACACAGACTGCCTTTTGGACCCTGGACACACTCTTGCTTGGTCACTTCTCATAGGGCACAGTATATGTATAGATAAATACAGACTTAGTCAGTACTTGAGTGACAGCAGGGTGACTTCTTCAATTTGAAAAGCCTGGCTATGCTATAGATTAGCTAAGAAGTTAGATGCTCCGCTTAAAATACACACAGACACTGTCAGAAGGCCTTCTGACGTTGTCAGGATAAGAAGCTGGGTAAAGGTTGGGCCTCTGTGTTTGTTTTAGATAGAAACACTTCCTGCAGTTACCCTCACTTCAGAAAGAAAGTATGAATGCATCACTTTAAACGGACATACTCAGTGAAAGTTGTGTGGATTCTCTACTCTCCACTATCTCAGGGAACCCAACAGTCTTCTTTAAAACCGAAGTGAAGTTTGAAGGCATGCTTTGGTGAGCCGCTCGGGCGCTGATGTTTGTTATTATTTGCTTAGGTTTGTCTGTGAGGGGACAGTGGAAGAGAAGATCTTACAGCTCCAAGAAAAAAAGAAAGACTTGGCAAAACAGGTCCTTTCTGGATCTGGAGGACCTGTCACCAAGCTCACACTGGCTGACCTCAAGATCCTCTTTGGCATCTAGCTTCCTCTGCTCGTGTGTACCAGGGTCCGGAGTGATGCTCTTTTCATGATCCTGGAGTCTTAAGATTTCATCCTACTCGAAGTGAGGCTTGTTCCTATGCTAGGAATTGAGGATGGGTTACCATGTCAACAAACCAGTTAGTCAATCATGTTTATCACTCAGCTTGTGTAATGTGGGCCATAGAAACCAATTGGTTATTTCAGGATTAAGCCTGACATGTTGGTGCGTGCCTATAATCCAGCAAGAAGGTGGAGAGTTCCACTTTGGCCTGTATAGACTCTTTCTCAGAACAAACCACACAGAGCTCTGGAAGGCAGCCATGTAGTCCACACTTCCCAGCACCTGAGAGGGAGGCCAGCCTGGGCTACAGAATGAGACCATGTCTTAGAAAAACAAAGTAAAACCAGTGAAGCTTTGGCGTTGGATGGTCTGGGAAGCTACGTCTGGAAGAACTGTATAAATGCTCAGTGTGATGCTCAGCGAGTCATTACAAGCATAGTGAACACGTGCATGAATGCTGGCACTTTGTAGGCAAAGGCAAGAGGATCTAGAGTCTCAGGTTAGCCTGGCTAACAGTTCTTTAGCAGCCTTCATTCCATGGTAAGACCCTGCCTGTCAAACAGCCTCAGAGCCCTGTGCTGCCATGTTTGGTTTGACAGCACAACTGGCCTTATTACCTTGCCTTTGTAGGCTCTGTCCTGTTTCCCTGCTGGCAGGCTGCTCCTTGTAAACCTCTTGGTGAGCTGAGAAGAGGGTGGATCCGATAACCAACCATCCCTATGTGGCTGGCTGAATCCAGGCAGGTTTAGGGTCAAGATATTTCATATATCTTGAGTTGAGTATTAATCATGGTATCATCTAGCATCTGTCATTTAGCCTGTGCATCATGGTTTCATTTAGGGATATATCAACATCAGTGTGACTGTGTCACTCAGTTTCATCACTGTATCATTTGATATCACAGTATTTCATATAGTATTTGTATTATTTAATGTTTATGGCCATTTCAGTTGCCATTGGCATGTAATGCTGTTGTGTCCCTTAGTTTCTGCCATTGTACCACATTGTGTCACCATTGTTATAGTCTTAATAAACACCTTCGGCAGTGCACAGAGGTGATGCTGTGTGTTCACCAAACCCCACCTCCTTTTCCTCAGCGCACCAGAGAGCACCTGCTGTGGGTAGGGTGTGCATTACTGAGTTCTAGCTGCTGGCGCACGGAGAGGAGTGATGTAAGGAAACAGAATGTCCCAGGCAGCTTTCCCAATGTTTCTTCTTGCTATTTCTGAGAACCTGTGGAGGTACAAACTGAAGAGAAGATGTTGTGGCCTTAGGAAGGGTAAATACTACTAGATCAGGGATTCTCATTTTTCTTTAAAAAATGTTTGAGAATTCATACCATATCCTCCACCACTGCTTTTTCCTCCCAATTTGATGAACTGCTTTTAAACCCACTGAGTCTACACAATGCTGACTGTGTACACAGGGCCATGTACTGGAACACTGGCAGCCTATCAGAGGTCACATCCTTGAGGAAATAACCCTTCCCCAGCGGCCATCAGTCACCAGGAGCTCTTACTATATGGTGTGGGAATTCGTAAGGCCCTCTCCATCCATGCCAGGAATTGGCTGACTTGACCGTATGTGGAAGTCATGTGTTCATGTGTGCCTTTCACATCCAGACAACATTGTGCAGTGGTCTCCCACTGTCTCCAGAAGGATCATGGAGCAGATGCAGAAAGAAGAGCGATTCTGAACCTAATTAGGACCATCAACCATTTTGTCAGAGCTGGTCTTGGGTGTATCTCCTTCACCCACAGCACCTAAACTGTGATGAAGAAATCATCCTTTAAGTCATGTGGACTTGGGGTGTCCGTGTGCTGCCTGGTATACAGTGTGAGACTTCCTCATTAGGAAACCAACTACAGCAGCTCCCATGACACTGCTAACTTCTGCAAGGAAAACAAAGCACTTTCCTGGGAAGCACTACCTCCCTTTGTGTTGGCTAAAGGCATGGGGCCTATGTTCACCAGTCAGGATGCCTGAGACGCTGTGAGCTATTTCACAAGTGGGACCCCAAGGCTGATGAAGGTAAAGATCAGGTGCGCAGGTGGGAAGACTCAACTCTAGGATTCTAAATTCTAATTCTAGTCCTACCTAAAATTCACGTATTGGTCTCCTAGGTTGTAAGGTAGACCTTGTTTTCAGAATTTAACGGCTACAGTAAGATCTCTGATAAAATGAAATGAAGGCAGTAGGCTACCCTTTTGAAGTTATGAGATCAAAGGAGCGATAGGCTCGAGAAGGAATGGCTCTTAGCAAGCATGTCCAAGTCTGGCTTGGCCATTAGCTGGCTGCCATAGGTTAGTCACAGGTCCCGTGGGCATCGCAGCCTTTCATCTGTATGGTGTACTAATTAATATATACATTACATACTCTGCTGAGAATAACAAATATACATGGCTTAACTTACTTTACCTGGCAGTCAGTGATGTCCATCTGCGAGATGAATGCTGCAAATGTCCACTCTAAACGCTGTTTGACAGAGTCCTAACTTTCAAATTTAAGACTTTATCTGGAGAATAGGGAGTCCAACCTACTTTCAAGGGCCACTGAGAAATGCCTATAAGGTAGACTCCTCCTGATACCTGAAAAGACTTCCCTTCCTTTTTCCTGTTCTGATGGCGAGCTAGCAAAGCTTCTTTATTGTATCTGAGGTGGACAAGTGTTCCTACCAAAGTGAGGTGCTAGCGATGTCTGTTGGGATGGACTTTACCAAATGTGTTCTTAAATCTCAGTCCCAAGTCAAAATACATCAATCAAGGCTGTGTGTGGCCTTCTGGTATGCTTCTCAGGTTTGGGTTCACTCATTTTCTTCTGTGGTCCTGGAGGTTGAATCAAGGGGGTTGGCATGTGTATTAGGGTTCTCTAGAGTCACAGAACTTATGGCTAGTCTCTATATAGTAAAGGAATTTGTAGATGACTTTACAGTCTGCAGTCCAACTCCCAACAATGGTCAGCAGCAGCTGTGAATGAAGTCCAAGGATCTAGCAGTTGCTCAGTCCCACAAGGCAAGCAGGCAAAGGAGAGAAAAAGTGTCCATCTTCCTTCTTCCAATGTCCTTATATAGTCTCCAGCAGAAGGTGTAGCCCAGATTAAAGGTGTGTGCCACCACACCTTTAATCCCAAATGACCTTGAATTTGGAGATCTCCCTGTCTTCATCTGGAATTCATAGCCACTATGCCTCAAGATCTCCATACCAAGATCCAGGTCAGTAACTTGTATCTCCCAGCCTCCAGATTAGGATCACAATTCTACAATTCCAATTCTGGATTGTAGTTCATTCCAGATATAGTCAAGTTGACAACCAGGAATAGCCACTGCAGCATGCTACCAAGCACTGGGCTACATTATTTATTTATTTACTTACTTACTTATTTTGGCATTGACAGGTCCCAGGCTTCATGCATACTAGGCAGACACTCTTATGAGTCAAGTTATTATTGTTGTTTCATATATTTAGAGGATCCCTTTAGCCTGGCTGATCTTAAACTTATAAGCCTCAACCATCTGAGTGCTAGGATTAAAGGAATTTGCCACCCTGCATGGCTCACTAATCAATTTCTTTGTAAATGGTGAGTTTGTACTCCAAATCAATGGGCCACACCTCACAATGTAGTGACCTGATTGAGGTGCTGTGCTGAGACCTGCTGATGTCACCGAGCCCTCACGGGAACCTCCACTGCAGGTTTCTTTTCACAGTCGCCTGCCTACTTCATTTGAGGTGACCATGAAGAATCTGAGGTAATGAACTGTTCTAAATCCTTACATGCCATGTAATTACTAGTGACAGTGCTGTGGGACAGCGCTGGAGGCAGCATACAGAGTATAGGTACAGCTGGCAGAGCCACACGAACAGTTGTCACCAAGGCACACATTCTCAAACACCAGGTTTACATTCCTTCATGGAGGCTTAACCGACTCTTCTCATGAATGTGGATCAAATAAGAGTGTCCAACAGCCCACAACCAGGGGGTGTTCTAAGCCCTTTCAAACCCCATCTAGGACTCCTTGACATGCCACTGGGAACAGCAGTAGGTAGAAAGATGCCTTTAGGGGATGTGACCCCTTTCATCGGCTCTCAGTGGCTTCGGGTTTTGTTTTTTTGTTTTGTTTTGTTTTGTTTTGTTTTTGATGGTTTTTTATTTTAATCCAGGGTCTTGCTATACACCCTGCAGCCTGGGCTGCCTCTGTTTCCTGAGTGTGGGGGGTATAGGCACGCTCCACCATGATCTTCCTCCAGTGCTTCACTGTGGCCCCTTGTACACAGTGATATTTCCTCAAAGGTATCGCTTGCTCATGACATCAGTGACAGTTCTCTGCAGGACTCTCAGGTGAAGTCAGATTGTCTTACACCAAGAGGATAATTGTGGGACCACCAGTACCATGTGGCCTGTTCTCTGAAGTCTTGTTTAGTTCTTGAGAGTTGAGTTTATGGAATGGGATGCTATTCCTCTCTCATACAGCTTGTCTTAGTGAGGTTTCTGGTTTTCAGATAAAACATGGACAAAACCAACTTGGAGAGAAAGGGTTTCTTCTGGTTTACAGCTCCTAGGGCACACTCTATCAGTGGGGGAGGTCAGGACAAGAACTGAAGCAGAGGCCATGGAGGAGTCCTGCTTCCTGTCTTGATCTCCATGGCTGTTGAGCCTGCTTTCTTATACAACTCAGGACCACCAGCCCAGGTGGCACTGCCCGCATAAATCATTAATCAAGAAAATGCCCCATGGGCCAATCTGATGGAGGCATTTTCCCAGATGACCCTAGCATCCTGTCAAGGTGACCATCTAACCAGCACACAGCATCAAGCGCTCGAAAAATATAGGAAGAAAAGATGTATGTGCAAGCACAAAGAGAAATAATAGAAACTTGGGATTCTTGGGCATATAATCTATATCAGAATGTTTTCATCAATAAACATGAGATCAGGGCTAATTAGGCACGCTGTCCCACAGGCTGGAGACGAAGTGTAAACAGCCTGTACTAGGGAGGGAACAGGGAACTGCCATGGGCTGTGCTCACTGTCTTCAGTGCTTTCTACACAGCTTCCATCGCTAAGCCTGAGTGTAGGTGGATGTCTGAGAAAGGGATGAGGAGTATTTCTGCTGCTCAGTACCTGTACAGTAACTGAAATATATACCAAGCACCTACTGTGTGCAAGGCTCTGCTGGGTACTCCAATTTTAAGGGGAAGCAAAGTCAAGCCTACCTTCCCGGTGATTAGCATCGAGCGAAAGGCTAGCTGTACTGTGACTTGCTGGTGAGAGCTGTGGTCGAGGACCTGCGTAGTTGAAGGTTCATCACAGAAATTGACCTTATTGATATGTAGGAACTGACACGACCTGGTGGCATGCCACTTCCTCTCTTCTGCTTCTAACTGCTTTATCTTTATCCAGCCACACCTGACACAGGTGAGCATCCTCAGGTGTCAGCCACACCTGACACAGGTGTGCATCCTCAGGTGTCAGCCATGCCTGACACAGGTGTGCATCCTCTGAAGTAAGGGTGAGCACTGATTGCAGAGACGTAGGAGGAGGGATGGGCTGGCCAAGACAGCCAAGGTGTTTATATCCCAGAGGACCAAGACTCGAATTTGTCGCTTTTCTCAGTTGTAATACCAGCTACATCACTTACACCATAAAGCTCTATCTTCAGCATGCACATGAGCACACATTTGTATCCTCCCTAAAAACTCCACTTCTCTTCTCCTTGCTGTAGAGCTTGGGGGTTTTCAGATCACTCTGACCTTTCCATAGATTTTTTTTTTCAGCTGCCAGTGGAGTCTTAACTCCATTATTGTTCAAACTAAGGAAGAGCCCAGGCACCCCTACCACCGCCCACGGGGACTTTAAATATTAACAGAGTTGTTACTAGTCAAGGTATGTGCTTTCGATCTTGAGTTCTTTCTCCCTGCTTAAAGGTATTAGCTAGAACCTAGATGCCCCACTGAAGTCAGTTTTCCTCTAGAGCTGCAGCTTCATCTACAGAAAGCTGTCCGGGTGTTGCAACCTCTCCAAGGGAGACTCAGGAGTTCTGCTGCACTGACTCAAGGCCCCTGGGGAAAGATGATGTAATTCCAGAGACTTCATGGCACAAGACTCCCTAAAGGTCTGAGGTCATTGGAAAATTCAAGGCTGGTCCCTTGGGTGCTTACAATTTATCCAACAAGTCTGATAGACGGTTAAGACGTTCTTCCAAGTGGTGTTTGGTTAGATGAGAAATACTTGGGTTTGGGGAAATGGAAGTCCTGAAAACATACTAAGTAAGGCCAAACAAAAGTCTACCAGCTTTAACTGTTACTCAACGTACTATCTGCCTCTACTGTGAGCCAAAATCTGACCTTCATGGGGGAATACAGTTACTAAATGTCAGCTCCCTGCCCTCATGGAGCTCAAAGTCCGGTACAGCAGATGTAAGACAATATGGCAGCTGGTGATGAAGCCGGGGCAGGGGATGACTTCTCCTGGGTGTGAGACCTCACTGATAGGACGGTAGTTGACACTAGAGCAGAAACTTGAAATCAAGGGATATGCATCTTTGAGAAGGACTGTCAGATAGAAGGCCCATTACTATAAAGGCTCCAAGATGAAGCTGCTGAGCCTGAGCAGCGGCCGGCAGGGCCACTGTGCCTTGGACAGAAGGCAGAGCTGGGTAGGAAGAGAAGAACATGGATTGGCGGACCATGATGGTACATGGTGAGCTGACTCTCTTTTGAATAAGATGAGAGGTCACTGGAAGCACTGAGCAGAATGACCTGATGTCAAAGCAGGCTGGCGAGGAGGTAGGCAAAGCTTTCTGGTGGGAAATCTCGGCTTTTCAGACTAGGATAGTAGCAGTGGATGCGGAGAGCAGGAGTCAGTGAAAGTAAGGCTGGCAGGAGTTACCAGTGGTTTGGATATGGTATACCACGCCAGGAGGTTCTAGGGCTGCCCCACCTAAGGACAGACTTACGCTTCTCTTTGAAAGTGTGGAGAGGACTCCAGGAGAAGCTGTTTGGGGATGACAGGCAGGAGCAAGTGAGAACTGGACACTGGGAGCCATTTAAATTTGAATGAGAGGCTGTACACATAAGAGGAGATGTGATGGTGTAAGCCACTGGACCTCATCATCATCTAGAAAGTGACCTGCAGGGGACTTGGGAGTCACCACGTCCAAGTGGTATTTAAGTCAGAAGGAGGTCATGGGAGGGAACAGGGTGAGAAATGGAGACTGCTCTTTGTCTCCTGAGCATACTGAGAACAGCATAGTGCAAGGCTGAGCAGAGAAGCCTGGGAGGGAACCGTTGAGCAGAATGCAGGACGGATGCCTCATCAGACATGAAGATGGCACTGCAGGGAGGCAGAGCATGCTCTATTTGCTGCAGAAAGCTATCCTGCAGTTTAATAAACTGACCTGTAGCCCTACTCAATGCTGCTAGAACCCATATCCTCAAGATTCTGCAAGACATGCCTCCGGGAGGCACGGTGGGGCAGACCACCCTGGCTGAGAACCAGTGATCTCAAAGCAGCAATGGCAAGCCCGAGGCACCCAACTCAGGCTCGGGGTGGGGCTGGGAGTGGGGGGACAGAGTGAAGAACAAACAACAACAACTGGGGGGCGAGAGGCAGGGGTGTCTTCTGGGAACATCAGATTTTGCTTCCAGAAAGGGGCTCAAGGTGAATGTTCATAGAAAAGGAAGAAAGTTAATATCTTAATGTCTAAGGCTAAAAGAAGGCAATGTAACCTGACAGCAGCTATGTAAGTGCTTCGCTTCCTTTGCTTTACCCAAATCACCCCTCCAATGAGTCATCACTCCCTGTGAGATCTTATAATGCAAAATTCAGTAATTCGGTTTCATATGTTGTGAGTTTACGGCTATGTAAGAAACCAAGAATCCCAGAAAACACAAAATCTCTACAGGGAAGACCTTGGCTGGGCTGAAGGAGTGCTAAGGCTTCCTCCCAGAATTCTGTAGCCACTAGGGGGTGCCCTGCAGAGGCAGTGCTTTTGGCTGCTGGAGGGTAGAGAGGGCAGCTGAAACCCTCCATCAAGTCAGAGCTGTGTCTCTTCATCTGATGGAAGGAACTGCAGCAGACGGCTCTCTCCACGCTGTTCCTCCTTACTGTGTACTTGTGTGCCCTACGCATGAGCATCACTCAGGGAAAACCACGATAATCATCATAAACCGTGTACTAGAGAAAAACACTGGAAGTATACAACAAACAAATGATGGAACAGAGGGTTTTCATCCTCCAGGAGAAGCCCTTAAACTCTAGCTCGGGTAAACCAGAGAGGCTGTAATACAGTGGAAAGGAAGGCATGAAGTCCTCCCTGCTCCACAAGCTCATGGCCTCATGACACAGAGACCTCGATGCCTGTATAAAACAGAGGACAGCCTCCCGTGGAATACAGCAGCCTGCCTTGAGGAGCGGTGTAGGGGTGTAGCCATGGTACATGTGAGATGCTCACACAGAAAGCTCTTGACATCTGATGTTAGAGAAAGCACTTTGTCTTTAATTCTGTCAGTCTCTTTGGAACTACTCAAGCTCTGGGTTCTCTGCATATCTGAAGTTATGCTAGCTTCAGGGTTACCTGGCCCGACTTGTCCCCAGGAAGCATCAGAGCGCCACAGTCCTAAGCAGACTCCTCGGGGCGCCCTGCCCACTCGTGAAAGAGCACTCGGACTTCTCAATGAACTTCCCACAGCAAGACCAGTGTGGACGGCCTGGGTGGCCTTTGTGTCCATGGCCACAGCCAAGGTATCCACCTGTATTAACAAAGGTGGGGAGGGGGTAACAGAAAGTAGAGTCCAGCTGCACAAAGCTAATCCTGGCAACATTCAGACCTAAGCGGTCAAGATCTCCCCAAAGGAACTACTGAGTTCAGTACACTGTAATCAGAACTATCCAGTAGCCACGGGCAGGCCAGGCTCTCAGAACTGTCCAAAATGCAACCAGGAGATGAACTAGTCTGCACTTCAACTGTCCTGCCTCTACACAAGAGGCTAGAATTCTTTTTTTTTGGATATTTTCTTTAGTTACATTTCAAATGTTATCCCCTTTCCCAGTTCCCCCCTCCCTGGGAAACCCCCTATCCCATCCCCTCTCCCCCTGTTTCTATAAGGGTGTTTCTCCCACCCACCCACCCCACTCTCGCCTCCCCACCCTGGCAGTCCTCTACATTGGGGCATGGCGTCTTCACAGGACCAAGGGCCTCTCCTCCCATTGATGCCCAACAAGGCCATCCTCTGCTACATATGCATCTGGAGCCATGGGTCCCTCCATATGTACTCCTTGGTTGGTGGTTTAGCCCCTGGGAGCTCTGGGGAATCTATTGATTGATACTGTTCTTCCTATGGGGTTGCAAACCCCTTCAAGAGGCTAGAAGTCTTTAAGAAAGGCCTCAGTCCAAACACCCTGACCTAGTGCTGTGAGGCAGCGAGGGGACGGACCCTTGCTTGCTGCTGCTTGGGCCAGCAGGCTTGAGGACATGACATCATAAGACTGTTGTTTCCATCCCAGATGCTAGCTTCGGTTGACTTGAGGACAGCGGCCATGCTTACCCGGCATGGTGCCTCCGCAGGCACAGCGTGCAGTTTTCTGGCCTCCGCTGGAGCAGAAAGTGCAGCAGTGAAACACACCTGGGTGTGGCCGATGCTTCCTCCTCACAGTCACATTGAATGGTGAGCCCTGAGGGGTTCAGGCCAAGAGCAAAGAATCAGACATCAACGGGGCATGCTGAGCCATCAGTGCATGGTAAGCAGGCTCTAAGTCAAGGGGCGGACAAGGATTCAGGACAGGAATATATGCTGGATGGGAGCAAATACCAGTGCAATTACACTGGACCTGGATGTGTGCAGCCCTCCTGCTAAGTGCCAGGGTCACATTCCACCAGGTTAGTGACTCTGCACAGGGCTACTGAGCTTCTGGGCACTGAAGACAGTTCCAGAGGTCAGCCCTATTTTCAGTGACATTTGAACTGGCTTTCTTCATGGATTCTGCCTCCCTCCAGCCTTGCATGGAATGGGAGTGGAACCCACACTAGTCACTGACTCGGACATCTGTGTGCCTGACTGCAGCCTTTAGGAGCCTCAGTCTCAATTCTTGAGGAGCTCAGGGGTAGTCACTGGGCTGCCACAACCACAAGAAAGGACACGTGTGGCGCTTTCTACAGCTTCTCAGCCACGCGTCTCCACACGCAGCTAGCACCTTTCTCTCTACCCCTGGACACATATCCATTTGCCAGCCTCTTAGTGATAGACTGTGAAGATACACGGAAGAGAGAAAACCTTAATATGTGTGGCTAATGAGTTTCAAGTTAGTAACTCTCCACTTTTTCTTCAAGGGTAACTTCTGTATTCTAATTTCTCTCCCATGTTAAACACAAATGTTTATTAAGTATTGTCATTTTCCTGTCCTTATGTAAGAACCACATCGTCTGAGAAAAGCCAAGGTGGAAGCCTGCTATCTGAGGAGACTTCCCAGGGTTTAAGGCTCCCTCCTTTGAAAGGAAGACCCAGAGACTAAGCCTTAGAACGATGAGCCAATACAAACCTTTCTTGCTTTCAAGTCCATAGCTCAGGTGTTTTGTCACAGTAACAGAGGACTGGCAAGCACACTGTTTTCTAAAATATAACCCGGATGGAAACATGACTGGCGCGTCCTATAATCCCTGCACTTAGGAGGTCAGGGTAAGAGGATCAAGAGTTCAAGGCTAGCCTGGCTCCAGATTGAATTGTAGGCCAGCCCACAGATTATAACAATACTCTGTCCCCTACCGCTTACAATAAATGAAACAAAACCACCGAAAGATAAAGTAACAGGTTCAGATCCCAAGGTTGGTCGGTTACAGAGCTACTGTCAGATCTGTCTGAGTAGGCTTTGAAGAAAATGTAAGTGAAGTATACAGGACATCCAACCTATTCCTGACATGCTGTGATTAGAAATCCATATCCTACGGGCTGATGGTGAGGTAGATAAATGACTGTTCACACGGTAGGAGGGGTGTAACCCTGACAACTGTGGTCCACGGTGTGGAAAGGCTGGAAACTGTTAAATATTTGAGCTTGTCTGTAAATGGACTCCCCTGTGGTCAAGACAGCTTCCCCAGACTAAGAATCTCAACAAACTAACCAGGAGCATAAAATATAACGTAAATGCCAGTGGATGAAATAGACAGCGTTCTTAGGGCCATGAGCCCCCCTCTAGTAATAACACAGGTTGGAGAATCCTGGGCTGTGCCCACGAGGAAGAGCGCAGCTGATTTCAGCTCTTAGGTCCTGTGAGACCCGAGAGCCCTGAGCTGATAGCGAGCACGGGGCCTGCCTCACCTGCACGTGCTGCTCTCTGACGCAGACCCACACAGTATAGACGCCAGGCTCCTTAGGGGTGTAGGAAACACGGTACGAGCCATCCTTGTTGTCCTGGACCACTGTTCTGATCGGACTGAAGACAGAAGGAGTTCAGAAGGTCAGTCCCTCTCGCAAGGCTGCTCTAGCTGACCCATTTGAGGCTGGGGCTCTGAGCATTACACTCGTTACATCTAATGTGAATCGTGAATGCCCCTTAGACTGTCAGTAACTACTTCAGTCCAACATTCTGAGAACCGGGAAAACGACCCTGTGCTCTTCTCTGCTGGTCTCTGGTACACTCCCAGCTCTGAAGTCCCTTCTTATTCCAATTGCAGAGGGATATGTATATGTATATGTTTATGTTTGTGTACATATACATATACAACCTGGAACAATGTATGAGGAAAACAGGCTAGATTTAAGAAAGGATAGGATTCTGTCACTCATTAAAAACAACAAAAACAACAAAACCATCTATTCCAGAGTTTAGAATAAGGACAATCTGGGGTCAGGGGAGACTACACTGAGAGGACTGAAGCTAGCCATAAAACCTACACAAGGAAACACATTTGGTTAATGGTGTGGAATCATTTTCTCCTGGTGTTATGGAACCGCACGATGAAAGAGTCCAGCTATATCTCTCGTAACACAAAGGCCCTAGTTTCCTCACTGCCTACTACACAGGATACACTGAACACACACCTGTCCTTCTTATCTTTGGGGACAACTTCCACGTGGACATTATCTCCTCCCCTGCCCATGCTCTGTCCAGAGGCATCCTTACAGAACAAGGTAAAAGAGGCTGTCTGTTTCTCTCGAGCTCTGTGGAGATCTGCAAAAGACAAACACACACTTAAGTTCTCACCTCCCAGGAGAGGCCAACCCCCCCAGTCAGACCAAAGAAAGCTGTGGTTCCTGCCTATAAGGACCACCCTGTTCCCTTCCTGTTCTCTTCCCATGTACCTACCTTCCCCTCCCCCTCCCCCAGGCCTGGGCTAAGTGGCTCAGCAGCAGCTGCTCTGGGATCATCTTCAGCCCCAAGGCAACTGCAAAAACTCAGGATTCACCTAGGTAACCAAAGACAGCCTTTAGGCTTGTATAAGACTGGACCCTCAAAACTCTCTTCTATACGCCCTGGGTCCTCCTAGAATAGATAAAAGATACTGAAGTCCAGCTTGCAACTTCCCTGTTGTGAGAGCCTCTGCCACTCAGAAGCTAAAGCCAGGGTTCTACAGCTTGTAGGCCAGCATGAAGACAAAGCTGGGTTTCTCAGGCCTAGTTTGTGAACTACCAGGTGTTGTACAGAGGCCAATGGGGGATGAGGATGGGGGGAGGGTGTTAGGAAACTCCTGAAACTCTGTGCCCAACTTAGTGGCTACTTCTGGGAAAGAAGAGTCTCAGAGTAATCTGTGACTCCCAAAGAGTTAGGAATTCCTCCCTAAAGTGAAGGCAGATCAAATACAAATTTCCCCATCAGGATTGATCTGTGAAATATGTCTGAATAATATGCTTCCCAAAGAAACAGAACACTGGTATAAAGAAACCATTTCTAGAAGGGCCTGGTGATGCACATCTTTAAACCCAGCAGAGGCAAGTGCATTTCTGTAAGTTTGAGGCCAGTCTGTTCCACACAGTTCCAGGTCAGCCAGAACTTCTCAGTGGGACCCTGTCTTAAAAACCAAAGCAAAGGAGACAAACCCAAAGGAAACCCACCAACCTACCAAATCCTTTCAACTACCAATGGCATAGAGTTCGAAGGAACCAAAATGGTAGGGAAGAAAGGAAGACGTGACTGTCTTCCCACTGCTCTGTAACCTACCACACAGCAGCCAAGCGCCAGGAGCTGTGGTGTGTGCCTCTGAGCAGGCAGATTCTGCCTTGCTCTAGTCAGTGCTGTTATCTCCTATGCATGGCTGGGTTCTAACTCCCCAAAGCAAAGCCTGATCCTGAAGGCTCTTGGGAGCTTCTCTTTTCTGACATACAAAAGGTTCAAGCCTACCCCTGGTATTAATAACTGCAGCTTGCCCAGACCACGAGAAAGAAAGGGGCAAGGCAGGGAGCCACTGCCTTTTAAACCACTATGCCTTGCTGAACAAGCCTCATTTAGTTTTTTTTTTTTTTTGGTTTTTCGAGACAGGGTTTCTCTGTATAGCCCTGGCTGTCCTGGAACTCACTCTGTAGACCAGGCTGGCCTCGAACTCAGAAATCCACCTGTCTCTGCCTCCCAAGTGCTGGGATTAAAGGCGTGCACCACCACCGCCCAGTTAGTTTATCTTTTTCACACATGGTCTCATATAGCCCAGCCTGCCATCAAACTTGCTATGCATCCAAAGACGTCCTCCAACTTCTGACCCACCTGTGAGTACAAGGATTAAAAGCATATATGGCCAACAACCAGACCCAGGCTCTGTGCAAGCTAGGCAAGCATTCTGCCAATGGCCCTATACCCCCAGGACAGCATGACACAATTCTTTAAATGTCAGGTCCCTGGGCACTGCTCTCTCAATACCATTGAGAGATGCTTCCCTACCTTCTCCCTGAAGGACACATTGAGCTGGATCAACTTCCTGCGTGTTAATGGCCCCATACACTTCATAGCCTTGGCACTGGCCTGCCTTCTCCTGGGGGGAGAAGCAGATCTTATGGTTCACTCCTGGGCGGGCACTGTATTCAACTTTATTCAGCTTCCTGAGCCGCTCTGCAACCACTCCCTTGGTGATGAGGATCTCCAAGTCGGAGCCGCTGGTCAGCAGGTGCTCGGTGAACTCCACTCCAGTCCGCATATCTGCCAGCAGCTGTTCCAGCTGCGCTTTCTGCAGCTGTAAAGCGGTTTCCCTCTGGACCCGTATGTCATCCAGCTGCTGCAGCAGCTTGTCCCGGTGTTCCTCAATGGCTTTGATGTAGCCCTCAGAGAATGTCCGAACATCAGCTGCCACTGCCTCCACTCGCTCTTGGAGGGCATTGCTCACATTTTTGATCTGTGCCAGGGCATCTTCCAGGGCTTCCACATGGGGCTGGGTGTCTCGAAGCAGCTCCCGCACAGAATCTCCATGCTTGTGGATGACGTTGCTGGTGAAGTCGTAGGGGTGCTCTCGGTGCTCCCCAACTACACAGTCTCGACACACCGGCCGGTCACAGAGTTCACAGAACAGCCTCAGCTCCTCTGCAGGGTGAGAAGGACATAGGATGGGCTTTCCAACCCGGCTGTAGCCTTTCAGGTCTTTCAGGTCCACCATGGTGTGATACGTTGTCTTCTTCTGTCGCCTGGAAAGAAGCAGTTGGGAACAGGAAGTGAGGGAACAACTCTAGAGGGGGACAGTTTGGCAAAGAGGTTCTAGAGGTGAGATTTGAGTCACACTCCTCAGAAGGTATAAAAAAAAAAACCCTACGGGATCCTCTTTGCTTCATTATTTCTCTACACGGTGAAGCACATGCCTATCTGAGTGCTGTTATTTAGGACACAATACATAAATACTTGAATTTGGCATGGAATACATCTTCAAAGGTGCAGTGCTGAGACTATATTCTGAGAGACTTTCACTCGAGTTAATCTGGTAAGTTTAGACAAGAGTCACAGCCCACTTCCTAAAGCAGGGTGGAAGGCTAACACCAAGTAATGAACCATGCCAGACGGATCTATATAGCAACGAAAGCAGCCAGCTGGCTCTGGCAAAATCTCATGTTTAATTAACATTTTTGTAAAGCAGTTCCTTTGGCAAGTGACTAAATTGCATCCACTGGCAGGCCAGAATTCCCCTTAAGAGTCATCCGAATTAGTAGAAAGCGAAATCAATAGGTACTAAAATCAGAGTTCTCTTGAATCTAAGGGACTCAGGGAAATCTCTAGGGAAAGGCAGGGACTGCTCACAGAGTTCCCTGGCAACATCCCATCAACCTGAAGTGTGTATGCCTGTTCTGCTACAAGTGCGGGTGCAGAGAAAACGGTCAGCTGTTGAACTGGCAACAAGACAGTCATAGGGATAATCACACAAGTTAAAAATAGAAAGCAAAGACAACTGTTCTGTTGGTAAGACCAGAAAACAAGGAGAGGGCAGAACTTAAAGAAAACAAAAAAAAAAGCCAGTTCTAGGTTAATCCGAAACCTTGTTTAGTATATAGTTTTGTATTCTGATGCACTAGAGTGGGATGGAAGAGAAAAGGGGACAAAGACTAGCATCTAACAAGTTATTTCGTGACTGTGATAAAAGTCAAAACACCCCAATGACCAGCCTGCTGTCCAGGTCAGAGGTCTGAGTAAGGGGCAGTCAATTGACACCTACACTGAGGTGACATGTTTAGTAAAAAGAGCGTAGGAGGAGGAACTAGGTCTGAACTGAGGATTCAGTTCAGTTATATGATCACCAGCTGTGGGACTTGGGCGAAACACAAAACTGCTGGGCTTCCATCTTCTCATTTACTAAAGAGGGGTGAAGTAGCACCCACCTTTCGCTAAGAATTACAATGATCAGACAAGATCAAGCACACGGTCTATGCTAGCACAGTAATCCTCTCTCCAGCACACAGTGCATTTTCAATGGAAAAACAACTGGTGATGGAAGGAAATCCAGGGTGCTCTACAAACCGAAACCTGAGGTCAGTGGTGCTAACTTCCGTTTTAGAGCTTGCCATCTGTTTGCATAGTGTATTGTTCTTTGCATTTTGATAGTGTCTGAGAAAGCCTTCCTTTTGACCTGCTCACCAAAGGGATCTGTGTCTTGCTATCTTTGCACTCTCCTCTTAAGCTACAATAGACGGGGTACTCCCTCTTTACCTATGAGCCTGGCAGCAGAAGTGGCAGAGATTGGCTTTGCAGGTCTGACACCTCTTCTCTACTTCTCTGTCGCTGCACAGGTCACACACCAGGCCCTGGCCTTCCCCACGCAGGCTCTCCAGCATCACATCATTCATGGCCAGGTGGTCTACCGTTAAAGCCTTCACTCCACCCAAGGGCAGGTCCACTTGAGCATCGCATACCGGACAGAGGATGCCGATCTGTGGCTGCAGGCTGCATAACTCGGATTCCTGGAATATTGACCCTTCAGAGCTTGTGTCTGAGTCACCCCCTCGGATGTCCACTACTGAGAATGGATCGAGCTTTTCTAGACACGAGGTGCACACCGTGTGCAAGCAAGGCAAGAGCCTGGGGACTTTGAAAAGCCTCAGACATGTAGGACAGTGAGTCTTGCCTGAGCTCCCAGATGCGTTCGCATCTTGGAGTTTGTGCACAAAACCCAGAAGCGGCTTCCTGTTTTCTGACATCTTCCCCACGTATGTACCCAGTATCACAAAAGGCCCCGCGCAGTCCTCTAATGCAGGTTAGATTCACCCAAAGACAGAGTTCCAAGAACTTGAACACAGACCATGAGGACTCTCGTGTTGCCAAATAAAAGGACAACCAGAAAGAGAACGCCTCTGAGGAACCATCCAAAGATCTACTCCGGATCTGTGGTTCGGCCCTTCCTTTCCACTGCATCCCACACCAGACACGGCCACACCCTCCTGGATCACCCAGGTCGTCGTCCTCGCAAGCGCTTCTAGAGCTTGTGCCCAGCTAATTCTGCCACCACCACCCTGACCCCAGCATTTCTTGTCCTCCAAGGTCACACTCCCCCCTCCCGCCCCACTGGTCCCGCCCCCACCACGCCACAAGCGCGCCCTCCCCTCCGGTCGATGAGGTAGTGGGTCCTCGGGCTCTCCCAGAGTGCAGAGCCGGATCAGCCGCCTCTCTGGTTTGCCTAGAAGGCCCTAGAGCCGTCGCCCCGCCTCACACCAATCCCAGCCCAGGTAGGCTCCGAACAATCCAATCACCGTCCGAAAGGGGCGGGCCTCGCCGCTCGGAGCCATGTCGTCCTCCAGAGTGACATCACTGTCATCCAATAAGCTCAGCAAGTTCCACATCCTCGCTGGCCACTCGCGCGGCGAAAGGAGAGGGAGCAAGGGAGGGCCTCGTGCAGGACCGGGAGGAGGAGTCTGGGAGTGAGCGGCGTGATGTGGTTGGCGTCAAGAATGTGAGCTTCTGCCGCCCGAGAGGCCTCCGGATCGTTGAAAAGGCTGCGCTGAGTGCCGCTGGACGGGCTCCACCCCAAACTCAGAGAGGGTTCTCCCATTGGTGCGTGGTACTGTCAGTCGGCCGAGGTGTAGCCCGAAGCATGCTGGAAGTTGTAGGCAGGCTCTCGGTTGCAGAGGCCATAGAGAATCAGCGGCCACCGGGTCAGTTTCCTTTCTGGGTTTTCCAAGGTCCCCCCCCCCCCGGAATCTCTTACGTATATCGTGCTAGGTACCAGAACCCTCTCAGCTGGCTAGCTTCTGGCATTTTCCAGGGCAAGGGTACCTCCGTCTCGGGTTCCAGAAACTTAACTGAAAAGTTTAGAACTGCTGCTCCGCGGAGCTCCACTGAGTTTCCGGGGTGCAAGCTGCTTTGAATCACTCAAGACCAAGACCGGAGAGCACATGACCTAAGTTAGACACTTCTCACCAGAATTCTACAGTAACAGAAGTTGTCAGGGTTGCAGGGTGTGTGTGTGGGGGGTGGCCAACAGAGCGAGCTTGGCATTTGTTTTTACAATCAAGGGGAGCTCCTGACTGGTCACAATGGGGCAGTGGAGGATGTCACTGGGACAAGTCCCTTGTAGGTCCGACTAGTTAAAAAGTTGGGCACACCTGGCCCCTGAGCATTATTACTTCTTTGTCGCCTTGAGGAATTTGCCAAGAGTCTCAGATTCATTCATTTGGAGACTGCCTCTTACACATGGGGTCTAAGGCACTGATCTCTGAATCCAAACATTGTAACAGCATGGCTCCTTGGTTGCTACCTGTACCCATTCTTCAGATGCTTAAGCCTCTGTCTGTCTTACTGTTTTCCTTTAGAGTCTTCCATATTTGATTTCAACCATGAATCACTGTTTCAGGGACCTCTTTATTAGAGATTTCATACTATAGGCATAGCCGTCAAAGTCTATGCTTTTATGAAGTATGGACCCTGGGTGGAAAGGGCCCCAAACTATGAAAAGATGAAATTAAAAGAAAAAAAAAAAAAGAATTAAATGGCTATTCGTATAATATGTTAAAATAGAGATGTAGCTCACTGATCCAGTATTTGCTTAGTATGTTGAGACTCTGGGTTCTGCTGTGGGTACACGTGTGTGAACAGACACCAAATACACACACACACACACACACACACACACCACCCCAAAATGGTTTGATTTGGTCTTTATTGTGAGGGTCTCAAGATCTGGTTCTAACTTTAGTATAAGTAAAACATTATCTGCTAATGGCTCAAAAGCCATTTTTATATAACAAGCATGTGACTTCCCAATGTAAGGTGTCTGCAAAGGTCTTAAAAATGAAAGTGGTCCTTACCCAGACTCCTCGAGCCTTTTGTCTTCTGCGCTGCCCTGGCTGAGTCCCCTTGCTTCACTCCAGTGTGCTGAAGCAAATTACAAAAGCGGTATGGACTTGGCTTTGCTATATACTTGCTCCCTCTGTGCTTAGCCATGCTTTGTCTTATCTCTTATTCATGCCATATATTATATTTCCCATAGGGTATATTCTGACTTCTCCTGTTGGAGGAGTGCTGTATAATTTATATGCATTATCTCGTTTAATCTTCCAACAGCTTATGATAGAACAGCCTGGGAGGGTTCTAGTGGTCATCCCAAGCTAGCATCTGGGACGGAAGCAACAGTCTTACAATGTCGATGTCATGCCTAAGATTCTGCCCAGTCCCCTCTGTCCTTCCCTTTCTCAGCCTCTTACACATCGAATCCCTATCTGCCTTCCATGGAGAGAGAAGATGGGGCTATCTGGAGAATGTCTTCCCGTTCTACTTGAAAGTCTATGCATCTTCTCTCCTTTCTCACGCCGTTGATTGCTGGTTTTCTCCCAACCTCTTCTGCCTCTCCTTATTTTGCTAACACTTTTCTGTGAGTCCTTTACACATTCTTTCTCCCGAGGACTGTGATGAAGTCCTGAAGGAAAATTCACCCTCCCTTGATCCAGTTCCCCTCAACTTAATTAGCGTCCGTGACTCTCACCACTGCGGTTCTTAAACTTTATGCTAATCTCATCCCCAATAATTTATTCTTTCTCTTTGGTGTGTAGAGGATGAGTGACAACATTGCTGGACTTTTTTCAGTACTCAGCCATGTTAGTGTTTGCCGTTGCTGTGTACCAGGGCTGACTTCATGTCTCCTTTGTTAGCCCCCACTGTATTTCCTCTTAAAGAGCTGAGTCCCCGATCTATACTTCCAGTTCTGACTGACCTCTCCCCAGAGCTTTTGTCATCAATGTCTGTTATAGCTCTGCTCCAGAACGTTGCCTTCGCCTAACCCCATCTTAAGTGACTCAGGGCTTCTCTCTTCATTACATACTGTGCTCTTAGTCTTCCGGCTTCGTTCTCCCGAGGGGAAGCTCACTCTCCCAGCCTGAAATCTTATCATCTTCTTGGCTTCCTTTCTCATTTTCCACATCCAGATAGGCATCAGTTTCTTTCCAAACGCTTTGCCAACACCTTACTGCACAGAAATTTTAAGATGGTACAAGACCTTATCACTCTTTCCTCAGGAACCACAACAGTCTCTGGATTATGGTTGACTTCCTTTTGTGAAATAGCTAATTTGATCATCCAGGTTAATTGTAAAACCACAGTAAGCCTTCATTCTAAAACACTTTCCTCACAGACACATAAACCCAGACTTTTAGGTAATTCCTGAAGTTTGACAAGTACCTTTCTTTGTCAATTTGTCCATATCACCGTTGTCCTGCCTTTATTTTTAAAACTTCTCCTTCTTTCTGTGTCAGGTGACCTTTCTGTTACCTCCCCAGAATCTTCCTGTTGTTTCTAAGCTCCAGCTTGTATTCTAATGGATTTCTTATGGGTTTGGAGATTTAGCTCAGTAATATAATTTGATACTGAACAACTCTCAAAAAAAAAAAAAAAACCAAACCAAAAACTAAAGGAAATCAGGTCTTCTGCCTATATTGTTTATGTTGCAATATTTATGGTATTGTTTTATTATGTTTGTGTACATATTTATATATAGATATGTATAGATTGTGTATATTGTGTGTAGATATGGCATACATATGTATGTTTTCTGTCTCTCTGTTAAGATAAAGTAAACCATTGACAACCAACCCAGTGCCTTCATAGTAGGCATTTGATAAAGACCGATTAATAGGGAGGCAGAAATCGGTTATCTCAAATAATGAGAAAACTTAACAGGACCATGTTCAACCAAGAATTTTGTGGATACATGATATGGGTTGAGGCCACATGGTTAAGATTTATTAACAGTGTTCCTTTGTCAGAGCTGATTCATTTCTTGCTCCATGATTATGCAGGGCTTCTCCTACTGGGGACTCCAGACAGCAAGTAGTCACGGGGAAGTACAAAAGCCACAGGGGCAGAAGAGCAGAACTTCTGGAAGTGGCCAGGCCCATACAGTAGCTAAGGATTTCAGCCCACTCCTACTGCCCAAGGCAGGAACGGTACTGAGGGCAGGAGAGCCAGGAAGGGAGGATGCTCTATCCGGAGGTCAGGAAGGCTGGCTCTGATGCTGTGTGATCCATCCAGCAGATAGAAAGGCTCTGGTGGACTTAACCTTTCACCACCGTTACATCTGTCCCCATCAGTCACAATCCCTCCCTGCCCTGATTGCTCCTGACACCTCTAGTCTAAATGTTCAATCCCATCCCCACTTCTGTCACATCCCCTCTTCACTGTGGATCTTTCTCGCACTCATGCTTCAGTTTCACCTTTCATCTGCTCTCCTCGGCCTCCTTTTCCTCTTCTTTTTAGCTAAGGGTCTGGAGAAGACCAGTGTGGCTTGAATGGAGTGTCTCCCATAGCTCCTGTGTCTGACCACGCTGTCCTAGTTGGTGGTGTTGTATGGGGAGGATTGTCATCTTTTTTTTTTTTTTTTTAAATTAAAGATTTATTTATTTATTATATGTAAGTACACTGTAGTTGTTTTCCAACACTCCAGAAGAGGGCATCAGATCTTGTTATGGATGGTTGTGAGCCACCATGTGGTTGCTGGGATTTGAACTCTGGACCTTCGGAAGAACAGTCGGGTGCTCTTACCCACTGAGCCATCTCACCAGCCCGAGGATTGTCATCTTTTCCTTGGTAGAAACTCACTGGTGGAAATGGCCCACTGTGCCTGGGCGGGGTGCTTTGAGATTTTCTAGCTGGCCTAATTCCACTGCGCTCTCTGCTTCTTGACTTGTCCAGATGTGAGCGAGCTGCCTCCTACCCCTGCCAGTGCTGAGAGCCACTAGGCTGTCATACCTAACCCACTGCGATGGACTGGATCTCAAACTGTGAGCCACAGCAAAAGGTTCCTCCCGTGCGCTTGCCACGGTGCCGGTGCCAGATCTTCTAGAACTGGAGTCACAGACAGTTGTGAGCTGCCATGTGGGTGCTGGGAATTGAACTTGGGTCCTCTAGAAGAGCAGTCATTGCTTTTTAACCACTGAGTCATCTCTCCAGCTCCCTAGATTGGCTTTTATTAGTGTTTTATCACAGCAACAGAAAGCCAAGCTAGAACACAATGCATCTCAAGTTTCTTCCTCGTTCTTTTCCTATGTAGCCCTGGCTGGCCTGCAACTTGATGTGTAGGCTGACCTCGACCTCGCAGGAATCTGCCTGCCTCCCTGCTGGGATTAAAGGTGTGCACAGCCAACTACCAACTGCATCTTCCCTGATGCTGCCTTCTGCCATTACAATGCCCCTTCACTTTAAAAAAAAAAAAGTTTTTTTTAAACTATGTGGGTATGTGCACAGGAGTACAGATGCCCTACAAGGGCAGAGGCATCAGATCCTATGGAGCTGGAGTTACAAGTGCTTGTAAGCCACCCAGTGGGTGCTGGGAACTGAACTCAGATCCTCTGGACAGTGCTGTTAAATGTCTAACCACGTGGGCTCCTGTCTCACTGCTGCATTGCTAACACGGGCCACAGTGTCTGAAACACACCGTATCCTATAATGAATAAGTGGTCGAGACTTGTGGTTCATATCTAGAAACTCATAATATCAGTCCAAATCATCAGGGAAATGCATTGCCATTTCAGATAGCTTATTTTTGTTTCTGAGGTTAGCAAGGCCTGATTCCTAACATGCGACTCTTTAGTGCCATCTAGTGGGAGTAGCTTGTATCAAAATAGAAGCACCAATAAGTAAGTGTTTAGTTCTTTATAATAAAAAAATTAAAATTGAGCCAAGACAGAGAAGGAAGGGACTGAACAGGCTCCAGGATTCAGCAAGTTCTAGATGTTTTAGCTTATTTAAAAATTCACTGCTGATCCAGGTGTGGCACTTGCCAGGAATCCCAGCCCTTGAGAGGTGGAGGCAGGAGTACCAGGCTCAAGGTCATTAAAGAAAGGAAGGAAAGAGGGAAGCAAGCAAGGAAGGAATAGATTATGAGGTGATGTAATTATGAGAGACAACAGGTATTAAATAGTTCCCCGATATTGACTCTTGGTGATAAACGGGCAGCTTTCAACCTTGAGAAGGTGACAGTGAGACAGGATGATATCAGTTTTCAAGCCCGCCACAGAGGCGAAGGCTGGACTCAAACTACACAAGGTGTCGGCCCCACTGTAACTTACCGACCTGCTCTTGTAGAAAAAGTCTTGATGGTCTTATTTTTGACGTTTCACTCTGTGGACTTGGCTCCTGTTGACTGGCAAGTGTCTGTCATGGTCCCCACAAAGACTCCGGTTGACGCAGCCAGAAAGTGTCAGTCTTGCACTGTGCACACTTCATTGTACACTTGCTCATGTCCTTCTGTGAACTCCCTTTATTTATGTGGTCATCACATGGGAGCTCACTATTCACCTTTCTCGAGAATAAATATTTTTTAAAAGGTGTCTGGGAGATTATATATTTTCTTTTAACAACATGGATAAATGTGTTTTGATTATATTAGTTGCACATATCTTCCATGTAAGAAAATATATGTTGACTAAAATGAGTAGTATAAGGAAAATAACAAACACATTTAGAAGTCAGATTTCATACTGTGTGTGATGTCAATGCTTGTCATTAAAATTGGAGTCACAGCTGTGGAGCGCTCAAGCTGATGTGGTAAAGAATTGGTCACAAAGCACACTTTGTGTTCCCAGTAAACACTGCTTTTTAACCTAACACGATATTTTCCCTGTCAGGATTCCTTTAGTACTTGACTTTAATAAACTTCTGAGGTTAGTTTTGAAAATGCTGTTTTAAATTGGACCTTTGGTGGGGTCCACTTTTGCCCTGGTTAGTTTCATGCTTGCTCCTTGCCAGGACAGCACGTCAATATGGGCAAAGACTAATTGAGAGACCTCCCATAGGTTGGCAGAATCGATTGTGTTAAGATGGCTGCCTTACCAAAAGCAATATAGTTAATGTAACACTCATAAAAACTCCAATGACATTCTTCACATAAACAAAACATTAAAAAGTACAAGAGATCCAAGCAGCTAAGGCAGCCCTGATTAATTCTGGAGGCTGCGCAAGTCTGCTGCAGCCATTGACGAAATGCAGTAGGTGCAAGCCCACGTGGCTGCACCGGTCTGGCTCTCGACAAAGGTTCCAAAACATTCATTGGGGAAAAGGGGGGCCGCGTTCTGCAACATTGCTATTTAGGAAGTTAGAGATCAAACCTAGGTCCTTATCTCTCTCCCTGTTCAGAAACCAACTCAGATTGACAGAGGGCCTTGATGTAAGACCTGAAACTTTGGAACTTCCTCCAGTTCTAGGTGTAGAGCAATGGCTTTCTGCATAGGGCTCTAGTAGTCCTGGAAATGAGAGCAAGAGCCGATAAAGATGTATTGGTTTAAAAGGCTTCTCTACAGCAGAAGGACAATGGAGTAAAGAGACAGCCACAGAATAAGAGGAAAATCCTCGCCGAGTATTTAATGGGAGTAATGGCTATCAAACATACAGAACTGAAAAGGAGGACAAGAGACCAATTAGTTCAATCAATAAATGATCAGTGGCAATGAACACGCTTTTAAGTGAAGATATACACATGAACATGCACCTGTGTACATGCTACATGCAAACACACGAACAATAGTCAGCACCCTTAGCTATCAGGGAAATGCAGACCAACTACATCGAGGCTCTGTCTCGCCTCGATCAGAATGTCTAATCATCAAAAAGACAAACAAGCCGGGCAGTGGTGGTGCACACTATTAATCCCAGAACTCCAGAGAGGCAGGCAGGTCTCTGTGAGTTCGAGGCCAACCTGGTCTACAGAGAGAGTTCCTGGACAACAAGAGATACACAGAGAAATTCTGTTTTGAACAAACAAGCAAACAAAACCAATAACAAACCAAAAAAAAAAAAAGAAAGAAAGAAAGAAAAGAAAAAAACACTTGTTCACTGCTAGTGGAAATGTAAATTAAATTAGTTCAGCCACTGTGGAAATCAGTATGGGGGATCCTTGAAATATTTAATACAAAAGTTTCATATAATCCAACCGTACTACTTCTGGGAATATAACTCAAAAATAAAGAAGACAAATAAAAACATATTGTATGCTTTCTCTTGTATGTAGAAGATTAAAAAAAAAACAGATGAAAGCGCTGGAGATGTGAGAAAGAAATGAGGGAAGAGCGGGAGGCAGGATAGAGTGACCAGAAGAGGCAACGAGGATCAAATTATGTGTGCATGGTGGTGTCCTACTGGAAACCTGTGCTCTGCAGTTAATGTAATCACGGGCTGGAGAGACGGTCCAATGGTGACAAGCCCTTGCTGCTCTTCCAGAGAACGTGGATTTGGTTCCCAGCACCCACATGGCAGCTCACAGCCATCTGTAAAAACAGTTCCAGGGAACCTGGCACTCTCTTGCTTCCAACGGCACCAGGCACACACAGAGTGAGCACACATATATGTAGGCAAAACATCAATAAACATAAACATAAATAAATAAAAATAAAACATAAATAATATAAATAAAAATAAAATTTAAAAATATATTAATCTGTGCTAGACATATATAGCTGCTTTTTACTCTCCAAACAATACAGTACAGCAACCACTTAGCAGTTACATTGTATATGTGATATTATGACTAATTTAGAAACAACTAAAACTACACATGAGAATGCATGCATGTGATATGTAAACACTGTACAGTCTAGACAAGGGATTTTGGTTGTGTGTAGCTCTTGGTATTTACAGAGCACCTTGGAAACAACTCTTCACCAAGGGATGAGTGAGTGAGTGTGTGTGTGTGTGTGTGTGTGCGCGCACGCGCGCGCGAGCGCATGCATGCGAGTATGCATGTATGTATGTATGTGTATGTATGGGTGTGTATATATGCCTGTGTGCATATGTGAAAGGATGTATGTACATGATTGTATGTGTGTATGCATGTGAATAGTATACATTTTTATTGAGAAAATGTGTTTGCTAAACAAGTCAACAATTTAGAAAAAAAAAAAATATCATTATGTATGCCCAAGTCTGAAATCTGATGAACTCGTTAACACTTTTGTTAAAAATATTCATATATTATTTGTTAAAATATTCATGTGTTAGCCAGGCTGTGGCGGTGCACACCTTTAATCCCAGCATAAGGGAGGCAGAGGCAGGTGGATTTCTGAGTTCGAGGCCAGCCTGGTCTACAGAGTGAGTTCCAGGACAGCCAGGGCTACACAGAGAAAGCCTATCTTGAAAAAGCAAAATAAAATTCATATGTTCTAAAACTTACCATGCATGATTTCTAAACTTTCATGGGGAAAGACATAGTGGACTTGTATGTTACGAGCCCAGCACAGACTCACTAGTAACAGGGAGTCTGCCAGTCTTGCTCAGTATACATCCCCAAGTTTTATTTTTCTTCTTTGCTAAAAAATCTTAAAGCAAACTCAAGATATGTCATTTTATTCAGTTATATTAATATTATATTAAGACACCTATTCATAAAGGTTAGATGGAAAATATCTTAAAATTTCCATGAAGACTTCTTAATTTAAACATACCATATATCTAACATTTTGTTAGTTTTTTTTCTGTGTCCCTCATTTGAAGGAGGACTCAGGTGAGGGTTAGGCATCTTATAATGATTTTCTGACTGTAAGTAAAATTTATGTAATGCCCTCCCGACACACGTGCATAATCATACACACACAAATACTACATGAGCCATTCACATACACAAGTGCATGCCCCCTACACATCTGCATGCCCATACATACACAAACAAGTACACACCCACACACAAGTACATGCCCATACACACACAAGTGCATGTCCCCACACAAGTCCATGCCTATACACACACACACACACACACACACACAAAACTGCATGACCTCCCACACACAACTGCATTGTCCATATATACACACAAGTGCTTGCCCACACACACAAAAGTCCACACCCATACACACAAACACAAGTGCATGCCCTCCCACACACAACTGCTTACCCATATACACACACAAGTGCATGACCACATACATAAGTGCATGACCACACACACACAAATGCAAACCCATGTACACATACACACATGTGCATGCCCCCCACAAGTTCATGCCCATGCACACAAGTGCATGACCACTCACAAGTGCATGCCCATGTACACACAAGTGCATGCCCACACACACATGCAAGTGCATGCCCCCCCAACTGTATCCCCCCCTACACACACGTATCACACATGTTATTCACACTATCCTGCTTTTTCTGCAGGATTTGGGGGGCTGCATGGCTTTTGTTTTTATACTTGAACCCCCTTCTGACTTTTCTTCCCCTTTCTTTGGTAGAGCTATTAACACACACACACACACACACACACACACACACACACACACACACACGGTCTCTCCCCTCACTCCTCTGAGTGGTGGACCCCGAGAATGACCATAAAAGGACAGGCTGTGATTGAGTGCAGTGTCTCTTCTAACTCAGATGACGACAGCCACCTTTTCTGAGCACAGGTTGCCCACAGCTTAGTGACAGCATTTACAGTGTGAGTAGATTATAATACATCATAGTATATAGAGACGTTTATACATGAGTTCCAGAGATGTGGGAAGGAAATATAAATAATGTTCCCAGCTGCAAGAAAATATGAATCCCCCTCACCTACTCAGGCAGAGCCTAGTTATGTATTCTAGATTGACAGCAGCTATTTTTCCTTAAGTACCAATTTCCTAAGAAGCATTTAAGTCGGCACCCATTTTAATAAAATGTTCATTTATTTGCGAGGTATGTAACTGGAAGAACTTTCAATCTTTTGTACCAAGGCAACATCTCCTATTTCCTTCTCTTCTTTAATGAGCAATACATGTGATTTTCCAGAATTTCTGATGCAGCAAAGCCCTTCTGCCCTTCAACGTTCCGTGTTGCTCTGCTAAGAAAATGGTTGCTGTGGATCTGTGATAGCTCTGAGGTGGGGTACAGGATGAGACTGCCAAATATCTGTATTAAGAAGAGCTGAGAGACAGCAATCTTGGTGGAAGGACTTAGAACAGCGGTTCCGGCGGGTATTGAATGGCCTTTTTACATAGGTCGTCTAAGACCATCTGAAAACACAGATATTTCCACTACAATCCATAACAGTAGCAAGTTTATAGTTATGAAGCAGCAACAAAAGTAATTTTATGGGTGGGACCACCATAGCACGAGGAACTGCATCAGGAAACCTGAGAGCCACCGGCTTGGAGGCTGCTTTTGTCGAACAAACAGCACTTTGCCCTCATTTTGTGCATGGCTTGGAGCAATGCTGCCCTCCGGAGCAATGCTGCCCTCCGGAGTTGGGGAGCTAGTTAGAGTAGAGGGCAGTCCTGGCAGAGCATCCCACACAGCCACTCCCCAGTCCCCTGCTTTGCTATGTGGGAACATGTGGGAATCAGCTGCCTCCTGCAGCTGTTAATCACTTGAAAAATGGCTAGTCCAAATTCAGATCTGCTGTATAAAGTATGTGCTGACTTCCAAAGATTTATAGTGGGGAAAAGGATGTGAAATAGGCCACTGGTTGTTCGTTAAGATGGCCCACCTTTACATTTATTTTCATGATTTTAAAGTATAAACTTGTCTGTGTGATCCAGTGTTTGGACAAGTGTTAGGTACACCCCTGTTCTCACTCTCCATCTTGCCGTCAGAGGCAACATCTCTCACTTGAACGCAGAGGTCACCCTATCAAGCCAGCTAAGAAGGTGGCCACATCCACCTAACATCTATGGGCGCTGGGGATCTGAACTCTGGGCCTCACGTTGACACGAGGCTTGCCGTTTGCCCCCAAACCATCTCCTGGTTGTAGCATAAATTAACATTTATAAGAACAGTTTTAGCTTCACAGCAAAATTGAGCAGATAATGTTTCTCCCAATGTAAGATCCCCCCCGAATCCTGCACCACAGTGATGCGTCAGTGTGTGAACTGAAATCACTGTGTAGTCACTTGAATGTCACGGTTTGCGTCAGGGTTCACACTGGCGGTTTATGTTCTATAGGTTTTGACAAAGCACCGCATGATTCAGCCGCCACAGAGTCAGTCTCCAAAGTCCCCTGTGCAGCATCTCCTCCGTTAGTCCTCATTCCTGTCTCCTGGCAACCACGGGCATCTTTACCTACCTCCACTCGTTTGCCTTTTTCCCAGAGTGTTATGCAGATGGACTCAAAAAGTCAGCATCTACGCTGCTCTTCTCTGCTGTCCCTGCAATCCCAGTGTCCTTCATGTCACCTCACAGCTTGGCAATTTCATGGCTCGATGATGGCTACCTCCTCCTTCTTTTCCTTCTCCCTTTATCTCCCCAAACCTTGTTTCTCTTTCCTTCCCTTTCTTTCTCTTCCTTTGTTTCTTTCTTTCCATCCGTCTGTCTTTTCTTATATTTTTTAAGACATGATTTTACTTTGTAGACCAGACTGACCTTGAACTCATTATGTAGACCAGGCTAGCCTGGGAGACATCTACCTGCCGCTGACTCTCAAGTGCTGGGATTAAAGATGCCCACCACCATACCTGGCGCTCTCTTTTTTCTTATTCCAAAGAATATTTCATTGCATTGGTGCATTGCAGTTTATCTACCCTAAAGTAGTAACATTTTAATAAAATTCTAAGTAAAATCAATATTTAAATCATTTTTATTTGTTCTGCTATACTCTTAAGATGGCTACTAAAACAGAATTACAAAATAAATTACAATAACTTCCTTTTGGGGCAGCTGTGCCACAGGCCTTGGCAAAACCATGTAATCAGTAGAGTTAGCTTCAAACGGGCCCCTGTGTAACACCCCCCTGGCCTCTGGTGTCTCCAAAGGCTTACCTGACTTGCTTTGTTTTCTCTGTGCCTCCTAACTGACTGCTGTGCTTCTCCATCCTCTGGCTCCTACCTCCCAAACAACACTAGCTGCTTCCTTGGGAGGAGGAGGTCTCAGACTGATCCCATCTCTTCCTTTGCGATGGGCCTCTGTGGACACACAGAAATGTGCCCATGCGTCTTCATTTCAGCAGAACACGGTTAGAAGAAATGAAACTGTGTTGGGAGATAGACGTGTCTGTCAGAATTTATTTCGTGTAATTTATATTCATATTGTTTCTAAGAATGACCTGCAATAGGAGTTCATTCCCTTATACTTGGGGTCCTTCTTCTTTTGGCTCCAATCTGTTTATTTCCTATGCTCTCAGCGGGAACAACATTGTCCCCAGATGAGCAAAAGCTGCTCCTTTGCAGATGGCAGAAAAAAAGTCTTATTCTCTGAATGTACAAAGCATATATATTTCTATACGTTCTGTACGCAGTGCAGATGCAGATACAATCTATCTTGGATAAAATTTCCTGTGGTGAGGTAAGTGTTCCTCAGAGGTTTGATCACAACATGCTGACAAGCCCTGCTTTCTGTGCCCTAGACAGACATTCCTATGGTGTGCACAGAACAGCTGCACTCCATAATTTAGACCAGTTAATACCCCAAGTTTCCCTAGGAGAGTAAGAAGTATAAAATAGAGAAAATATATTGAAATATTTACAGCTGTATGGCACCCAACCGCTCCCCACTCTGCATTGTAGTTCTGCTCTGGGTCCCAGTTGGAGACATGGTGGGGAAGATCCAGCAGCTAAGGGTGTTTGTTATAAGGCTTAGCAAACATTGTTACCACTTCCCCAAGTCCTTTGTATTCTTTCTGTCTCTTTCTCTCTTTTCTCTCTGTCTCTACTGTAGCAGCTTGGTGAAGGGCGCATAGGTCTTTATTACACCACTTTCCCAGATGTTTGACTTGTTTACTTTGAAACAGGGTTACACTGTGCAATGCAGGCTGGCTATAGATTCACCATCCTCCTGCCTCAGCCTCCCGAGTGCTGGGTGTGCACCACTGCCACACCCACCTTCAGATAGCTTCTGAAACAGAAGTGAGGTAGCATGACGTCACACACACACCTCTACCCACCTCTGCTCTGGTCTCTTCCAGGGCCCTGTGGGACACAACTTCTCTCATGTCTAGCTCCACACACTTGCTAACCTGTTTACATGGAACCTCTCACCTGGCCTCTGTCTGTAGCCTTCACACAGCCTTTGCCTGGATATTTCCCAGAAGCCTTTTAGTCCCCCTTCCTCCAGGAAGTCTTCCATGACCACCCAACCCCACTCATGTCTAGATTAAGCTCCCAAATATATTTGAATGCCTGTAATTATCTTCACACATCATCACACCTGTTAAGTTTCTCTATCTTTGCTGCACCACAAGTGTTTTAAAGGCAAAAGTTATAGTTTGGTTTTTTTGTTTGTTTGTTTTTTTAAATCTCTGGCAGCTTACCACAGGGCTTCATAACAATATTTATTTTAAATTTTTTCTCATGAAATGCACAGTTGTTTTATATAATTCCATTCCAAAGGACAAAAGAAAAAAAAATCAATGTTTTATTTGCTTTGCAAAGCTTTACTGCTGATAACAGTATTTCAGATTAGACTTTTATAAAATATTAAAATCAGCTCCCAGATCGCCATTATTATCCTTGTAAAAGTCTCGGTGAAATATCCCTGACAATGCCGTGAAAACCTGGGCGTTTCAGCCCCAGCAAGGCTCTGTTTAGGCCTCTGTACTGCAGAACCGTAAGGAAGCAGCAGTCATGGGGATGGGTGGGAACCAGGGCACCGTGTGAGGGTGCAGGGACTGAGCATTAGGGACTCGGGAGGTCACTGAGAGAGACACCTACATGAAACCAGTGAAGACAGAACTATGAAGATATATATTTATTTCTCTCTATCTCTAGATATCTATCTATCTATCTGCCATATATATGTATGTTCACGGGCACTATGAGGTAGGTCTTATTAGTCTCACACTAGGTTTCCACTCTTTTTTTTTTTTTTTAGATTTTTTCGAGACAGGGTTTCTCTGTATAGCCCTGGCTGTCCTGGAACTCACTTTGTAGACCAGGCTGGCCTCGAACTCAGAAATCAACCTGCTTCTGCCTCCCGAGTGCTGGGATTAAAGGCGTGCGCCACCACGCCCGGCTAGGTTTCCACTCTTGTAACAATCTGGTTCCAGATAATCAAGAAGGAACGATTCTTTTGATTCTCCATTCAGAGGTTTCAGTCTGCCGTCAATGGCCTGGTGGTGGCGCTGATCTGTGTCTTTTTACCTGGTGACAACTGGGAAGCAGGCTGCAGAACAGGGAGCAGTTAAAGAGCCAGCAACCACTCAGCTTCCAGCCACCCTCAGCCCACAGAGGCTCCATCACCTTCCAGCAGGGTGCACATGACTGGCAACAAGGACTGTGTGGGCCTTCGGGGGCATTTACAATCCAAATCACGGCATCCCGTTGTCAAAACAATGTAAAGACAAACAGGAATGCATTGCTAGAGTCACTCTGTTGTGTTCTATAGAGTTGTAGACACATCATCCTATCTGGGGCCCACAAGCGTTTTGTCTACAGCTCCTTCCCAGATTCCACACCCCGTATAAAGTGGCGCCCCATATAAAATAGCACCCCATATAAAATGGCGTAGGTAGAATTTGGGCTGTGGTTTCATTTTCCACCAGCAGGATTCCAGACTAATCATTCCTCAGATGAAATGAGTGAGATGAGGTTAAGCCAGAGACTTATCTAGTATACTTAATGTAATGCTATATACATATATAGTATATATAGTATAGTATAGATTATATATACAGAGGACCTTACAGAATTACTCCATCAAGCTAAGTACTACATATGCTGAGAAAGACTTGTTATTCTCAGTCTCCACTTATTCATTCTTATATTTTGAGCTAAATCTAGTGAATGCTGGAGGGATGGCCAGCCCTGGTGATAACCAGGCCCTGTAGAAGAGATAAGGGGTTTGTGAGGGAGGGGTGAGTCAGGCATGGGGTCAGGGGATTCTTGCAGCCTGACCAACTGGCAGTCCAGGTGCTTCCTTATTTATACAGAACTCAGCAGGCAGGGATAGATTCATGTTGTTCCAAGACATAGATCCTATCACTTAGTCCCTAGACACAGGTTTTAACTTCCTCTTGGTCATAAGTTTAGTCATCACTGATAAACCGTAACAGAACAGACATCTTTTACAATCAGTTCCCCTCACCAACCCATAGCCCAACTTTTAAGAATCTAGAGGCATATTTTGTCAAAGCACGACAGCCCATTCTCAGGCTGGTAGCTCTTACAGTTTCAAGAGCACTAGACAGAAAGAAAATCCCCAAGCCAACCTGGGTAGATTGCCATGTCCCGAACAGTGTACTATCAACTTTTAATGGTCAGAGTGCTAATTGTCATTAGGCCCAAGAAAAATCTTCAGGCCAAAGCTGATGCAATTCTGATTCAATTGCTGACATAATATGATGTTTATATCTTTGTAGAATTTATTTATATGTCTGATGTTGGAACTCCTTGGCCATAATGACACTACAATGGCCCTGTATGAGTTAACTTTTCTAAGAAATGGAGGTCCTGATACCTCAACCCCTGTGTGGGACAGAGATAACTCCAGCCAGTCTAACTTTGTTGCTGTATCTTTGCGTTCAGGGGCAGACCCTATGTGTCTCCCAGTCTTACATGCCACATAATTATGAGCACATACTAGGAAGAGGTTTTTAATCAGATCTGCTGCCAACTCCTCTAGCCTACCAAATCTTGTTTATCTTTCTAATTTTACTTTGTTCTGATTAGCTTGTCCCCAAGTAGGTACAGGGGCAGATGGCCCAAGCCATCTTGTAACATCTTGGAGTCAGAGCCACATAAGGAAATCTCTGGCATCTTTATTTAAGTTACAACCTCCAGGGCATACTTTCAAGTAGGGCTGATAAGGATACCTCCCTAAAAGCTGGAGGAGGAAGGAGTATGTTTAGGACTTTTTTTTTTAAGAGCAGCACTCCTAAAAGAAGGTATAAATGGTTCATAAGAATTTTCCCATCAGCCAGGCGTGGTGGCACACACCTTTAATCCCAGCACTCGGGAGGCAGAGGCAGGTGGATTTCTGAGTTCGAGGCCAGCCTGGTCTACAGAGTGAGTTCCAGGACAGCCAGGGCTATGCAGAGAAACCCTGTCTCAAAAAACCAAAAAAAGAAAAAAAGAAGAAAAAAAAATTTCCCATCCACCCAATATCCCAAGTTGTACAAATATTAAAAGTCCCCCAAGTATGAAATGCAAGGAGATCAAGACAGAAAATGGAGGAGCACGTGATGGCGATTGCATCACTGGGTTCGGTTCTGCTGGGTCTTTGCCAGGCAGCTGTGCTGGCTTTATGACATTTGCTGTTCCCATTCAATATGGCTGTGCCAAGGGAATGCTTGCTTCTCTCTTCTTAAAACAAGCTACTTACCTTGCCATCATACCCCAAGTGTGTGGGCTTGAATTCCAGATCACACACATGCCCAGCTGTATGCATATGTGAACACACACACACACACACACACACACACATAAACAGACACACACACATACCGCACAGCCACAAACCAGAAGACATTTGTTAACAAGAAGTAAAATAACATTGAAAACCAAAAGATTTTATTGTGTTCATATTGGTTGTAATAAAGCGATCCCAGGGGCCCTTCCAAGTCCATCTTTGGGGTTCTGATATAAGTTTTAGGTTTCAATAGAGGGCAGAAGCAAGCATAAGGAACAATCTGGTCCAAGTCCGTCCATTGCTGTCTCTGCTCCCGTTTGTTTGACAAGTTGCCGTAGTGGTGTGGACTCCTTTCCTGGGAGACAAGTTTACCCTCTGGCTTCAGCCTTCTCCTTCTCCTTCTCCCGGCATGAGATTCCTGAAGGAAAGCCCACTTTCTTGCTTCAACAGTGCAGCCCATGTCTCTTTAGAGCTTCATTGCTGCCGGTGTGGTCATGCAATGGGCCATGCAGGTGTCCTCTGCCAGTGCATGGACACAGCGCCACAAGGTTGCCCTGTGTGCGCCTTCAAACCGATTGGTAAGTTTTTCTCCTAGTAACTTCTCCTTTATTTAAAGATGCCATTTATGAATTGTGTGTCCATATGTGTGTATGTGTGTGTGCCACAGCCTGTGTGTAGAGGTCAGAGACCACGTCTCAAGAGTAAGCTCTCACTTTCTGCTTTGGTGAGACAGGGTCTTTCTTGTGAGTCTTATTTGACACACCAAGGATTATCTTCTTTTTTTATTTTTATTTTTTTAAAGATTTATTTATTTATTATATGTAAGTACACTGTAGCTGTCTTCAGACACACCAAAAGAGGGCATCCAATCACATTACAGATGGTTGTGAGCCACCATGTGGTGGCTGGGATTTGAACTCAGGACTCCAGAAGAGCAGTCAGTGCTCTTAACCTCTGAGCCATCTCTCCAGCCCCTAAGGATTATCTTCTAGGTGAGCTTTGGGTGGATTCTCCTGTCTATGTTGTCCGTCTCACCCTGGGTCTACAGAAATCATAGGTACAGACTATTGCATTTGACTGCTTGGTTTGGTTTGGTTTTCTGAGGCAGGGTTTCTCTGTGTAGCTCTGGCTGTCCTGGGAACTCGTTCTGTAGACCAGGCTGGCCTTGAACACAGAGATCCACCTGACTCTGCCTCCCGAGTGCTGGGATTAAAGGTGTACACCACCACAGATTCTGAGGTGCAAAGGACCCACAAGCTCTTTCATGATTTCATTATGTCAAGCTAGAGGTAAATGTGTTTGTGACCCATTTGTATGGCTTTGCCCTTGTATGCTCTCCCTTTTCCAGGACTTGGTGAGAAAAGAAAGGTATGCAGGCAAACCAACCAACAACCACTGAATATCAGCATCAGCAACATCTAGTTTTCTTTCTGAGAGCCCAAGGAAGGGACACTGTGATCCAAAGATAGCCCTAGTGCCGCAATTTGGTTTGCTTACATGGAGTCTAACTGACCCTCTGACACAGCTCTTTTTCTTTGAAATGGAAGGCACATAGATTTTCATCTTCTCATGACCTTTCAAGACCTTTTTCATGGTCTTTTGTAACACTGAAAATAGTAACTGGTGGTTTGGGGAGGCCATTAGTCAACATAGCTCCCTCTGCAGCATCTATGTGCTGGGTCACTGTGCTCTGTTCTGCATGTGTCCTCTGATCTGCTTGAAATGGTCATGGGTAGGCCAGGCTTTCTGCTCCCCCAGTGTCCAAACACCATCCATTCTTGGCCAAACAGAAGAAATATAGCAAGGCTGTTTATATGCTTGCTAGTATAATTCCTAGTGCTCGTTTGTCTAGCTCAGTATGTACAACTTATAATCTCTTTTATTAGTACACACACACACACACACACACACACACACACACACACACACGGATATTACAGACTTTCCCCCCATGTATTGAATTCTCAGCTCCATGCATACCTCAGTATGTGATTGTGTTGACTTAGGGCCTTTAAACAGCTTCAGTAGTTCTCACCCTGTGGATTGTGACCTCTTTTGGGGGTTGCATATCAGATATCCTGCATATCAGATATGTACATTATGACTCAAAATTACAGTTATGAAGTAACTGTTATGAAGGACAGTTATAAAATAATGTACCACAGTTTCTGTATCCATTCCTCTATTGAGGGACATCTGGGTTCTTTCCAGCTTCTGGCTATTATAAATAAGGCTGCTATGCACATAGTGGAGCTTGTGTCCTTATTACCATTTGGAAGATCTTCTGGGTATATGCCCAGAGGAGGTATTGCTGGGTCCTCCAGTAGTACTATGTCCACTGGCTCGATTTTCTTACGTTGTGAGTAGTGCAACTCTAACCTGATGTGACGGAATCCCTGTGGTAGGATGTGGAGTCCTTTGACAGGCCTTTCACAGACAACTATAGATCTTGAGAGCAAAACTGAGAACTTCCCATGAATCCCCACACTGAACATGGAATAAGAGAATGGAAGCCAGTGCTTACATAGCACTTTGAGCTTTACCCAGCCCTCTGAACATGCTTGCACTTGCTCAGGTGTACTGGTGATGACAGGTCAGGCTTTCAAGTATGGCGATCCTATTGAATATGGGATTGTGGTGCTATTTAAGCTCAGAACTTCTTATCCTCAATAAAATGATGGTGGTGATGGTGGTAGTGGTGGTGGTCGTGGCACGAGGACCAAATGGTAAAGATGGAATGGAAGAAGTATCTATTAGGACGTCGATATATCACAGGTAGTCACTTTCTTTCTGTTAAGACGGTTATTTGTGTCTGTTTTCCATAACAGCTCCGTGTCTATGCAGGAGACATAGCATCTTGGAGTGTGCCCCATGTTACCCAGTGATTCTTACCTCCATGGTGCACAGAAGCACGGTGAAAGCATGCCATGCCTCCTTGCTGAGAATCATCGTGATGTCCTCAGCATCTCTGATGAGTTGAAAGCTTTGTGATGTCCATCCCTCATTTTCATTGCTCTATTTCAATGAAGAGAAACCGATATCGGAGTATAGTGCACTAAGCTACTGAAAACAGCATTCAACTGACTTTCCATGTGTAGCTGGGGATCAGGGAGTATCCTTTGGGGTTCTGGGTAAGGGGATGATGGAGAAAACATTGGAAACACAGAGGCAGGACCCAGAGGACAGCAGGTTGGGAAAACTTTGAAAGGGGGCGTGGGAGACGCTGAACACAATTGTTTCTCAGAGAGCCTCCTTCAGCAGGATGTAAGTAGATCCCTGGGAACACACGCTGCCTCTCACTAGACACTGCTATTTCTATACTCCATGCCTGAGACACATTCAGCCTCAACTACCTTGAGTACCCTCACTGGAGTCATATATGGCCATATGAACTATCTCATTGGTCATGTTAAACACCATAACATTCTAGAAATGTCTCTGTCAATAATAAACTAGTTTTCTCCCTACACTGATATGTGGATGGTTACAAAGGAAGTTGGATGATTGTTCTAAATTAGACCAGGGAGAAAGGCTGTGGTCTTGGTGCACCATGAATAGCTAGACTACATTCACTGAGAAGCACTTTTGTCTCATTTGGAGGAAATCGTAGGGCACCAAAGTTTCCGTGAAATTGTCATGTGTAGAGTTCTGAGTAATAGACATTGTAACTGCAAATACTAAGAGCAATGTTTAGACTAGGCAATCAGATTTGAATGGAAGAGAAAAGACTAGCTTTAAGTCAAAACCAAGACTTAAGTTAGAGTGTTATATTTTTATTTTATTAATTTTTTTGTGTGTATGTGTGTATATGTGTATTGAGTGTATGTATGTGTGTATAAGTGTATATGTATGAGTGCATGTATGTCTATGTGTGTGTATGGATGTGTATGAATGCATTGTGTATATAATATGTATGTGTATGTGTGTGTGCGTGCACACACACACACACACACTCACCATTGTGCTCATGCCTGCAAAGTCTCAACTAGGGCATCAGACCCTTGGAGCTGGAGTTACAGGCAGCTGGAATCAAACTCTGGTCCTCTGCAAGAGCAACAAATGCTCTGAACCTCAGGGTTATCTCTCCAGGCCCCCAAAATTGTGATTTTGAAACAGTCAGACAAAGTAGGGGCTGATGAGATGGCTCAGTGGGTAAAAGTGCACGCCTCCAAGCCTGATGACTAAGCTTGATCTCTGAAACCCACATAGTGGAAGGAGAAAACTCATCCCCACAGGTTGTCCTCTGACCTCCACGCCTGCTGCCCCTCCCAATAGATCAGCAGAAAAGGGGTTTGCTTGTTTGTTTTTACAGAAACCATCAGGCACTCACATCATGTGGAGCAGTGATGTCTTCTACCAGGTAGGACTCTTGGAGTAATAGCTACAGGTAGGACTCTTGGAGTAATAGCTACAGACCTCTCTTTCCAGGCTGGGACCCAACTGCTGTGTTTCTGTGTCTAAGAGTTGCAAGCCATCCCAGGGAGTGCTTGCCTGCCCCTTGTTTGTGCTCCAACCTCTTCAAAGGCTGTCTGGGTTCCTATATTGATTTCATCATCAGAGTCAAGGGACTTTAAGTGCAGGAGGATGAAAGGAATAGATGCTATTTTTATGCTAAATGACACAGACTGACTAAAGAAGGAATAAAATGACAGTGTGTTGTACTGCTCCGAATCATGAGGGAAGAGTTTTTGCTGGTCCTTAGGGTAGATGAAATTTAAAGATGGAAGAAAAAAATAGCCTATTTATTTTTACTGATGACTTCCAGATTGAAACTTCTGAGGATGATTCAGCAAAAGCCATCCAGGCCCAAAGTAAGAGAGCTTGAATTAGCCCAGCTAGTGTGCTGATGTGTATGTGTGTGTGGGGGGGGGGAGTGTAGAAATTACAGGTATCATCAGTAAATCCCAAGCAAAGGCCGTGTTATGCAATTACGACCTACACACATTTTTTCACCCCTGCTTGTGCACAGATTTAAGTCCTTATTCACTTAAAAAAAAGGTCTTGCAACCTGAGAATGGTCAGTAGTTCATGTTGTTGGTCAGCCTTTTGACACTGTAAGAAAATACTTGACATAAAAGACAGAGGAGGAGGAAGAGGAAGAGGGGGAGGAGAAGGAGAAGAAGGAGAAGGAGAAGAAGGAAGAGAAGGAGGAAAAGAAGGAGGAGGAGAAGGAAAAGGATTTATTTTGACTCATAGTTTCTAAGAATTCACTCTATGGTCACTTCATCCCATTGTTTTAAAATGTAATTAATAATTAATTTGTTTAGATGTGTGTGGGTCACCTGCACACCTTCCTAAGCATGTTTATGGAGGTCAAAAGACAACTTGCAACTTCTTCCTTTACCATATCGGTACCAGGCACTGAACTCAGAGTCTTGGGTTTGCTACAAAGTTCCTTTACCACTGAGCTTGGCTGACCCAAGATTAGTGATTTTTTTAAAAAAATAAATCATTGTTTATTTTGGGCATTTTGCCTGCATGTTTGTCTATGTACTGCATGTGTACTTGGTGCACGTGGAGACTAGAAGACGCCATCAGACCCTCTGGGGCTGAGTCACTGGTGGTTGTAAGCGGTCATGGGTGCTGAGAATTAAGTCCAGGTTCTCCAGAAGAGCTATCAGTGGTTGTAACTGTCGAGCCACCTCTCCAGTCCCAGGCCTTATTGTTTTGAGCTGACGACTGGCCTCACTCTACAGTTGACCCCACAGCAGAATGTAGAAAGGGCGAGGCAGGAAGGGACTAGGGACAAGGCATATCGTCTAAGGCAAGCTCCCAGAGATCCCACTTTCTCCAACTGGGCCCAGCTCCTAACATCCCATCCGATGCTAACTCACAATAGATGGATAATGATGTAGTTAGCCTCTCCTTGGTCTGACCACTGTGAGTGCCACGAGCTGTGGAACACACCTTCCACACTCCAGGCTTTGAGGTCATCTGATTTCCAACCCATAACCCTAAATGCTCCACTTTGAAGATCAGATAGTTTATTCTCTTAAATGTATTTTAGCTCTAGGGCATTTAGATTTGAACAGTTATAGGTGTTTGTGGTCCACACCATATTCTGGTTTGTGGCGTACATATCTGCTGTCTACTGCATGTGCTGTGTGTACACATGGACGAGACAGGAATATTTATATGTTAACACCTTGAGTCACCTTTGGTCTCTGAGTCCGAAATATAAGCCGAGGTCCATGCATTCAATAAAGGCTTAGTCTCCAGCCCTTGGAACCAGGAGAGGAGGCTTTGGAGATAGCTCCAAGGGAGAAGAATTTAGGCCCTTGGAGGTATGACCTTGAAGGGTCACTGCTCATCGCTCCTTCTGCTTCAGTCATTATGATGTGAGTGGCTTGGCTTTGCTGAATGCTCCCTGCAATAAACTCACATCACCGCACGACCAAAGCAAAGGCACCAACTAGCCATGTCCCAAGACCCCTAGGATTGAATAAGCTCATCCTTCCTCCTCTGTCTCAGCTGTCATGTCATGTGACAGAAAGCCTACAGTCCTTTCTGCATAGGATATATTGGGACCCAACTGGGAATGCAGGAAGGGGGTGGGTGTAAGGTTCCTTGGGAATTCTTCCTCTGTAGATTTCATTTTCCCACCAGTTACCAGTAGAAAGTACATAATCCAAGATTGCCTGGTGACCTGAACTTCACCCTAGGCCCCTGGATCTTTATATGAATGATAAAAAGACTTAAAGATAATTTTGATGTTCTTCCAGATCTAAAACTTGGTAATTCTTCAGCAGTAAGAGTTTTCTTGCCTGGAGTGGTGGTGTCTTTAATCCCAGCACTTGGGAAGCAGAGGTAGTTGGATCTCTGTGAGTTCTAGGCCAGCCTGGTCTAGAGAGAGAGTTTCAGAACAGCAAGGGCTATGTAGAGACCCCATCTACGCACACACACACACACACACACACACACACACACACACACACACACACACAAGAATTGTCTTTCGTAATACTAGTGCATACAATTGTATATGTTCCCCTGAATTATCTATCACAAATTAAGAGCTATAACTGTTTTCCCTGATAGGAACAGGCGAGGCTAGTATAAGCCTGGAGGAATTTTCTTGAGTACCTAGACTTAGGCACACAGCCCATTCAGACTCCCACTCATTCCCACTTATGCAACTAACCCTCGTGGAAGGCCTATTTTCTGTGGGAGGTGTTCCTCTTTATTATACTTCCTCTAACCTTTGCATCTGTCTCTCCGTTTTCACCATTGGTAATAGACCAGGCGGACAGCAGCATAGGGAATGTGTACTTAATAATTCTCTTGAATGGTCTCAAGCCTTCTGTATCAAAACGTAGTACCGATATGGTGACCCAAAGTCCACGGAGGCAGTGCTTGGCATGAGTGTGGTGAGAAGTGTTCTTCGCCATCCAGGCTTCATCCTCAATACTCCATTTCAAAGAGCATGGCCCTATTTTCTTTTAGAAGTCTCTGTGTGGGCTGGGGTTTAACTCAGTGGGAGAGCATCTACCTAACATCTATGAGAGTCTGAGTGTGATCTCTAGCACCCTGAAAACAAACAGAGCCCTCAAAGCCCAGAGGTCTCTGCATATTTCACAGAAAATCCACTTTTGTTGCTGTAACTAATGTTTTGTCCATGGTCTTGAGATCTAAAATCCAGACAGAGGAAGAAAACTTGAAATGGAGATCAGGCAGTGTTTAAGCCAGACTTGCTGTGTGGTCCAGAATTAAGGGAAATGGATTCGAAAGTACAGTGAGCTGAAGACAATCCCGTGGAGAATTTCCCACGTGGGTTCACTGAAGGATGTCACACAATGCAGAGCCCTGGGTCTCAGAACAGTAGCGAGAGAGACTGAAGTCTGTGCCCACCATCGGGAAGCAAATGGGTTTGTTTGAACTCACCTTCTGGGTCTTTCTTATTCCAGTTCAGGATTTCCTGACCTTGATGTGGTTGGCACTTGGAGTTGGGTAAATTCAGTGAGACATGTTGAATATAATCTCTGAAGACACCAGTGACCCTGTTGTTCCTTTTCCTTTAGTTGTGACAGTCTCTCCACATTGCCAACTGACACACGGGGAATGAGAAGAGGGACAACATCCAGGTTTACTCCCAGTGTTAGGGGAGGCAGAGATGTGTGTGTGTGTGTGTGTGTGGGGAGCTGAGATTATGGCTCTCCATGCAGGATAGAAAGTAGAAACTTCAAACCTTATGATGACATAAGGCCACATAGGGGGATGAGGAGAGCCCCTCACCCTGGGCCGATTCACAGAGCGGCAGCATCTGAGAAATAGCAGGGCGCTTGTTTGCTCAAGGGAGAAGTGATTCAGATGATTTGGGAAATCAGCATCACTCAACTATTTTGTTTGCCCTAGAATTGTGATCACCCTCCCTATGCATTTGGCATTTGCCAGGTGGGAGGAGACGCCAAAGCGCTTGTAAAAGCATCCTAAGGAGAAGCGAATCACTGGACCTGTCACTCAGATGCTGCCACCTCCGAGTCTCGAAGTGGCAGCTGATTAGCAGCTTTTCATGGCATTCACTATGATTTAATGTGCTGAATATAAAATGAGTATATGGCAATAGGAACCATCCAGGAACCTTCAGAGCGACATCATAACAGCCCATCCTAACTCGGGAGCTGGTGGACCAGGGAGGCCCCTGAGATGTGGGAGAACACCTACCCTACACACATTGTAACAGCACGCTTAGTACACTCTAGTTCGGTTGAATTATTTTTTAGGTCCATCTTGTTCCGATCGGAGGTGTCTGTTGGGTCACTTTTGTTTTCCTTCCGCATCTTGTTCCTATCTGCTCACTCCAGACTTCTAGACATGAATTCATCTTCTTCTAGAAATATAAAACTAGGTCATGTCTTGTGGAAAATATTTCTGAAGATCCCCAGGATTCTGAAAGAACACAATAAGACATCATGATAGGCACTCGGCTGACGTTTACTGAGAACCCAGAATCTTTGTTCCCTAGTCTTTGTGTGAGTGAATGTACCTCCTGTTTCCAAATGGGCTTATTTTTCCTGTATTCTGCTGTTCTACCATGGCCTGTGGCCCATGGTCCATGGTCTGTGGTCTGCTCTGGGAAGGTGATGGCTTAAATTTTATACTAAAAGAAGACCCTGTAGTTCTAGTCTCAGGAGAGAAGTGGATCCTCAGAGCAATAGACATGGGCAGGGTTCTGGGGTGAGGTTGGAAGACACCATCTGCCTTTCCTCCTAGCTGGAGGGTGTGGGACCTGATGTGTCTTAGCCAACAATAGTGTGTATCTGAAATAATGATCTGTCCCTTTTTCTTTAGAAATCTTAGTGAAGAACAAAAACAACAACAAAAAACCTGAACCAAACCAAACCAAAAACCTCCTCAAATAGATTTTTCTTTGAGTTACTTTCTACAGACAACAAAGTGGCAGCCGAGTATGTGTCCAATTCTGCGTGTGCTATGTGTGAACATCACCTTTTACATGTATGACATGACTTTTTTTAAAGATTTATTTATTATTATATCTAAGTACACTGTAGCTGTCTTCAGATGCACCAGAAGAGGGCATCAGATCTCATTAAGGATGGTTGTGAGTCACCATCTGGTTGCTGGGATTTGAACTCAGGACCTTCAGAGGAGCAGTCGGTGCTCTTAACCACTGGGCCATCTCTCCAGCCCATGATATGACTTTTTACAAAGCTGAAAGTTATTGCTCCAAGGGAATAAGAAAAAAGGATAAATAAGCTATATTCTGCAGGCCATAGTATCTAATTGCTGCTTATTTAAAGAACTCATTTATAGTGTAAGCAGGAATCAAGGGAGGAAGGTAGAGCTCCTCTGTCTACCTGTGAAATCCCTCGGGGTACATCTCCCTCTGCAGAAAGCCATGGGGTCAGAAATGAGGGCAGCTGGCAGGTTCCCTTACATAGAATCCACTTCTTACACTGCACTGTCTTAAGAGCTCGGAAAACAAGAGAAGGGAAAATAAGAAACAAATGCACAGGTCTTGCCAGCCTCCAGATCTTACCCATCTGGGCACGGACCACCCAAGCCTCAGAGTAGGTAGGGTGTGCCTATACACAGGGCAGCTGAATGTGGGGTTCAGGGGCCCTCAGGAAAGGGGTCTTAGGCTGAAGAGCATTTCCCTGCAAAGGATAAAGGAACACATGGATAGAAACTTCTGTAGACTAAATTTCCCAGAACGGGGCTGGGAGGGAGAGTAATGTCAGAAGAGGGGTGTGTGTGTGTGTGTGTGTGTGTGTGTGTGTGTGTGTGCACGCACATGCCTGTCAGAGTGTTGTACTCGAGAGAAGATAGAGGACTGTGACTGCTCAGCTGAAGACAGTAACTCCTAGGCGCTTGTGTCTAGACTCATTCTAGGTTCCAGAGCAAGGAGACACCAGAGTGTAATAGTGTGAGTGGTTTTTTTTCCTGGTACCTAATTTCCTATTGAGAGAGAGAGAGGGGGGGGAGGGGAGGTGCAAACACAATGTTTTAGAACTAGACTTTGGGTTAAAGAGATCACTTAGTGATTAAGAGCCCTGGTTCCTTTTCCAAAGGATCCAGGTTCGATTCCCAGCACTCACATGGTGGCTCACAACTGTCTATAGCTCCTGTTCCAGGGAATCTGATACACTCTTCTGGTTTATATGGACACCGCGTACATATATGGGGCATAGACATACATATGACAAAACGCCCATGTACGTAAAATAATAAAACACAAAATTTTAAATTAGAATTAGCTTGGATATAAGGTGATACAAATGGATCAGTCTGAGAGAACACTGTAGGGTTCATGGCAACAGCTGACATGGACAGAGGACAGTCAGAAAAACCACTGGACCTGTGAGCCTTAGGTAGCCTTCCTCACGTGGGAGCTGACCAGAACTCCCCAGCTCAGCTCTGTGCAAACTCTACTTGCAGTAGAATATTTAGATGGAAACGTCCAATGGGTCATTGGAGCCAGAGAACACGTCTCAGCAGGAGGTCTAGCTGGTGAGTCACCAGGGCCCAAGGTGGACAAACTAGGATGGGGGTGGGGAAAAGGTCGTTTACCCAGAGATTACAAGGCTCTCATTGTGAATAACAGTGAAGCCCAGGGTAATTAGTCAGGGCTAAACAGTTCTTACTCTTTGAAAAGGCAACTTGGAATCCACTAATGACTCAGCAAATGAATAGGTGTTTGAAATTACATAAATGGTTGGACTGTGTGGGGTTGGTTTTTGTATCTGCCGATCAGGTCTCTGCCCTTGGTTAGTGATGGACACTAAAAATTTTACCTTTCACACCTCTAGGAAAAGTCCCTGACCTGAGATCAGTGCATACTCCTCCCTGTGGCTGGGGTTGAAGGCTGTGCGACTCTGTTTCAGAACAGTTAGTCTAGGTGCGCTTGCTGCGGCTACGACCCATCCTGCACGCTCTCTGTGCTACCTCACCTGTTGGACCAGCAACGTTGCATGCTTTTGTGTGGCCAGGGTTCCTCATCTTAGCATCAGGCAATAGGAGAGAGATAGGAGTGCCCAGCCAGCCGCAAAGGCAGAAGAAGGAACACACGGGGAAGGCCCGGAGTTCAGCAGCTGCAGCTGACTCCGCCTTTTGACCTCTGAATCTGTAAAAAAAAAAAAATTTAAAAAAAGACAGAAAAGAGGTGAGAGTCAGAGAGAAGCTGGATGTTCGCGTCAGTGACAAAGGCAGAACATCTGAAAAACAGAGCGATTGGTTCCCAACAAGGGCAGATTTGTTCCTCCGCTCCCTCCACCCTTTTAGAATACAATCGACTCAGAGGCTTGTGGCGCAAAGATAACTCTATGATCATCTTAGTGAGGACGCAGCCAATAGGAAAGTTACACCAATGAAGCCATACACCTAAGGTTACTATATGAAAACAAAGCTAAGCAACTGACTCAAGACAGTTCCTTGGTTTTGGACGTACCTGCTCCCTAAGCAGTGATGTCTACAGGTTTGTGCTATTAGATTTCATCAGACCTCTATAAAACGATACAGAATTATCGATCTCACCTTCTACTCTTTTCTCCCTCAGACAATCCTCATGTCACCATTCAGCTCTGCCACGCATTAGGCCTGTGACTTCAGTAACTCAATACACATCTGCTCCTTCTTTTTTCTTTCTCCTCTACCAAAAAAAAAAAAAAAAAAAAAAAAAAAAAAAAAAAAAAACCCAACCAAANAAACAAAAAACCCAACCAAACAAAAAACAAACAAACAAGCAAAAAAACCTCAAAAAACAAAAAACAAAGCTAAAATAAGAATGGCCTACCTCACAGGACTCTTATGAGAGCTCGTGAGTGACATAGAACAGTGCCTGGCATACTGCCACTCATTAGGTGTTAGCTGCAAACAACACATAGTAGACCTACCCAAGCCCGGTAGGAAAATGAACACTGAAAGGTTATACACCCAGGGATCCTGTCTCATAGGATGAAATATATGGAGCAGGGCCGCAGCCTCCCGGGCCACCACGTGATGGGTAATGTGTCAAGCAGTAGGCCTCTCTGCCTGCATCCTCCATGGGCCTTTGAAGAGCAACATCTCTAAAGCACCATCTTCTCCACCCTCACGTTGCTTCTGTGTCCCTGCTTTGTTGGTACAGGTGCCAGGTTCCTCGACATCCTGGGTAGTGACATCAAGCCCATTCTGACTGTTACTTTTCTTGATGGTCACATTTGCTGTATCAAGATCCATAGGTTGGTTGGTTTGCTTGTTTTTATTCAAGCAGTTTAATTTTTTTTCTTCTTCCCTTTTCATATGCTCACAATTCCTCCCTGGGACCACTGCTCCTGACTTCAAGGCTTCTTAATCACTCATTTTCTCCATCTTTATAACCTAACCTGAGCTCTTCATCCCTCTTGGTCCACTCTAGTCACAATTAACTCTTTCTTAGAGGTCCCGCCTTAATACTGGGATTAATTTTTTAATGACATTTGTACTGCTTATCTAAGTGTCCCGTGGGCTTTTTAAAGTACCATGAACATACTTGGCACAACATATATACCTGTTGAACAAGTATCCAGAATGATTAGTACTGTGCTGTGTGCTGTAAAAGTTGGGTCCTGGCTCTACCTTCCAGTCCCAATCCCCCCAAAATAAGACACTGACTCAAAATATATTTACAAATACTTTGGCCATATAGCTAGGCTCTTTTCTGCCTAGAATCATAACTTAAGAGAACCCATTATTTTAATCTACATTTTGCCACCTGGCTGTTTATCTGTGCTCAGGTACTATGTGTCTGTCTCCTCACATCTTCCTGGGTGGCTCTCCGGCCTCACTCTATCCCAGAATTCTCTCTCCTCCCGGATGTCCCACCTCCTATTTCCTGTCTAAGCCATAGGCCATGAAATTTATTATTGACAGGTGCCACATCCACACAGACATAAGATATTCTCTCTACAGTGTTCATTTACTATATTTAACCCATATTGTTCATTTGTTATCTATGTCATCAATGAACACTTCAGGCTTCTATTTTCTTGACTATTATAAATAGTATTTCTATCACCATAAGCATTTAAATATTTATCTAAGACTTTTTTTTTTTTTTTTGATATACCTAAAAGTATAGTTGTCAGCTCACGTGGCTAGTCTGGTGTTCGAGCCTGCCATTTCCTGTTGATTGCACCAGTAGTGCATGAGTGCTCCCCTTTCTCTACCTCCTCGCTCACCCCTGTTCATTTCTGCGTGTGTGAGTTCTGGTTGGTGAGCATCTCAATGGGCCTGGGGTCTGAGGTGACAGCTTCTTGCTGTTTTTACTCAGCTTTAGACTCATGATTCATGTTGTGAAGCACATTGTGATGTACCTTTCGGTCATTTAAATAACATAAGTAGAAAACGCCCCTTCTCATATGCTCATTTTCAAATTCAGTGTTGGAGAAATGGATCCTTGGTTACAGCTGATTGCTGTGCAAGTGTGAGGAGTGGAGTTCAGATCCCCAGAAACCTGCATAAATGGGGTGTGGGCATGCCAGCATGCCTATCACTCCAGCCTCAAGGAGTGGAAACTGGAGATGGATCCCCAGAGCAGGCTGGCTGGTGAGACCAGCTCTGGGTTTGATTGAGAGGCCTGCTGCAGTGAACAAAGGGAAGAGCAATGGAGAATGATTCCTGATGTTCATGAGTGCATACACTTGTGCATGTGTACAAACATACGAAAAACATGCACATATTCACTGTATATACACCAAAATGAAAAAGTACATGTATGGAAAAATGGAGAAAGGCAGCAAGAACTCAGCGGGTTGTAGCTGGAGACATGACCCTGTGGCAGACAGCTTGCCTAGCATGCACAGGGCCCTGGGTCTGACTATTGAGCCCCCAAAACCAAAATCCTTAAGTTAAGCTATTTAAGTTTTTGTTAAGTTATAAGATTTCTTTATATATCTTGAGTACTAACACCTTATTAGATAGGTAATTTGCAAGTATTTGCTGCCATTCCGTAGATTAACTTTTATAAACATAATTTTAATAAAAACATAAGATGTTATGAGTATGATTTATTCAGTTAAGCTTAGCCATCCTCTGTCAGGAACTAAAAATGTACAATATGCTTATGTGTATGTGTATGTACACACACACACACACACACACACACACACACACACACACACATATTTGCATTGCTCCAGACTTGATATCGACAGCAACTCTCTCTTGGCAAACTTCACCTCTGAAGAGAGGGTTCAATGAAACATAAGAGGCCATGCCCTGGAAGTCCCAGCTGAGTCTGGCTCATCTTAGAACTGGCTTCCTCCTAGGTTTGGCATGCACTAAAGCACTGCAGGTAGGTGACAAGCACTAAGACAGGCTGCTAAGAGGCCACTTCAGTCTAAGCTTTTCAGATTTTCCTGAACAGTGGTCAGTCTTGGTCAGCACTGGTGAGATCAGCCTCCAGTCCCATGATGCTCAGTCCCATGATGCTCAGTCCCATGATGCTAAGACTGAGTCAGAGGGTAGATCTTTGATCTTTAGATTTAAAACCTTCTCGAGGGCAAGTTGGGATCTAGTGATTTTGGAAGAATTTAGGATGTAGTGTATCAGTTGAATATGTCACAGTTGTCAAATAATCATTACATCTCTACACTAAAGTATTCCCACCGAGTTAGGAAGAAAAGCCCCTGAATCCTAAAGCTCTCTAAAACAAAACAAAACAAAAAACCAAAAATAAAAACAAGGGGAGGCATGTGAGATTACGTCAGTCAATGCCTCTTTGGAGGGAGGAAATTAAGATAGGGTCTCACTAGGTAGCTCTGGCTAGCCTGGAACCCACTCTGTAGATCAGGCTAGCCTTAAATTTACAGAGATCTACCTGCCTTCCGAGGGCTGGGATTAAAGATGTGCATCACAATACCAGGCTCAGTCACCACTTTTTAGTCAATATGCTGTAGATATTGTGCAGTGTTAGGCTTCGATTACAAAAATCAGTGCCAACTAGAATTATAATCAAAATCTTTAGCACAGTGGTTTGTTAACATTCCTAATGCTGCAACTCTAAAATACAATTCCCCATGTTGTGGTGACCCCCAACCATAAAATTATCTTGTTGCTACTTTGTAATTATAATGTTTCCTGTTTTGAATCATAATATAAGATCTGATATACAGGATATCTGCTATGTAACCCCTGGAAAGAATGGTTTGACCACCACAAAGGGGTTGTGACCCACAAGTTGAGAACCTCTACTCTAGAGGCTCTGGAAGAGTAGAGATTTTTGTACTCTGGCATGTATTAGATAAATTCAATTCTGATTGACATACTATTTTCTTTCTAATGATACATGGGGAGGCATGCAGGTGTTTGGGAATAGAGAGCTTGACTTGTACCCCCACCCCAACCCCAGACCCTGGGTTTCATCTCCAGCAGCATGGGAAGCCTCAGGAGACCCACCTGTCACTTTGATGTCCCCGGTGGCTTTGGCAATGTCGTTTTCGATCATACAGGAGTATGTGTTGTTGATTGTGACATTGTAGAGCACAGATACGACCTTCATGGTCACATTCTCAGAGTTCAACTCAAAGCTGGTGTTGGAGATTTCTGAGAAGTTGGCTCCTTGGTCAACTTGAGATGCCCAGGCCACAGTGGGCTGGGGGAACCACCGAGGAGCCTCGCAGCGTAAACTTTCTGAACTGGCATTATAGTCCACATTTATCTCTGGCATACTGAAGGCTGCAGAGTCAAAGGTCAAAAGGGATAAATGTCATGGGGAGACAGACTAGACAAAAAAGCCATAAGTGCTGGGTCTTTTTTGTTTGTTAGATTTGGTTTTTTGAGACAGGGTTTCTCTGTGGAGCTCTGGTTGTCCTGGAACCCACTCTGTAGACTAGGCTAGCCTTAAACTCACAGAGATCTGCCTGCCTCTGACTCCAGAGTACTGGGATCAAAGGCATGTACCACTACTACCCAGCTAAAGTGCAAGGTCTTAAAAACATGGAACAATCACTTCTGTCACTGAAGTGACTCAGCACATCCCCACAGTAATGTCTGTGTAAGGTCCATTATGTCATGGGCATAAATTATTTGTTCAGAGCATCACTGTGCATTATAACCCTTGGTCAGTACCACAAACTCAAGGGATTTGAGTTTCATGTGTATTAGCATTTTGATAATCTTCTCTGTGTAAAAGGAGCTCAGTGATTATGGAAGGAGGGGGGGAGGAGGAGGAGGAGGAGGAAGAGGAGGATGTCTCTTTCCTTAGGACAATAGGGCCTTGGAAGGCTACTGAATCTTACGTTTTGAGGTAAAGAGGGAAGGGTAAGAAGAAAGACCAAACATTCATCTTTCACCACAGAATGCCTATTCCCAGGCCTTGGCACTGTGGGAATTTGGAGTTTGTTTGGGTAGAGATTTTAGCTCTGATAGCTACAAGGAGAATGGTATGTTTTGTATTCTAAGAAATGATACTTATTAAAGTGACACTTGGAAATTAAGGTATCCTTTCTCCTCTATTCAGGCAGAGTGACACTGCAAAAAGTGTTAGGGCTCTGGGCTTATTGTTATGGCAGAAAGGCAGTCCACAATTAAAATTATAAAATATTATTGTAATGATGGTGGTGATAGTGATGATGATGATGATGATGATGACAGTGATGGTGGTGACTGTGAAGGTATATGTGCCACCTGTGAAACTTGGAGAGTAGTTTTGGAGAGCTGGTTTTCCCCTTCCACTTTTGCATGATGTGGTTGTTTGAATAAGAATGGCCTCCATAAGCTCATATGTTTGAATGTTTGGTGGAACTGTTTGGGAAGGACTAGAAGGTGTGGCTTTGTTGAAGGAGATGTGCCACTAGGGGGTGGGGTTTGAGGTTTCAGATGCTCATACTATTCCAAGGTAGTGCTCTCTATCCCCCCCCCTCTCCCTCTCTCTCTCTCTCCCTCTCTCTGTGTGTCTCTCTCTCCCCCTCTCTCTCCTTTTCTCTCTCCCTCTCTCAGCCTCTTGCCTGTGAATTAGATGTAAGCTCTCAGCTACTGCTCCAGCTCCATGCCTGCTTGCCTGCTGTCTTGTTCCCTGCCAGGATGGTATGGACTCATCTGAAACTGTAGGGCCCAAATAAACCCTTTTTTCTATAGTTGCCTTGGTCATGGTATCTTTCTGGAAAAATTGAAAAATAATTTTCATGGGTTCCAGGGCTCAAACTCAGGCTGACGGGTTTGAATACCTGCTGAGCCATCTCATCTTGCCAGGCCCCTGCCCAGGCAGTCGGCAACTTATTAAGTCGTTTGGCTGCTTCTTTGCTCAGGGTTAGGCTGGTGCAGAGAGGGGATTAAAAGAGATTTTTACCTCATCGTTGTTTGTCTGTTTCTGACACAGTCTCATGTAGCCCACACTGGCCTTGAACTCCCCACAGAGCCAAGGATGACAGGAGCACCTGATCCCCTTGCCTTCAGTGCCCCATGCTGAGGGCACAGACACATGCCTTTACCTGTTCTTTACCTCACTCCCAGCAAGCCTGTTACATAGCAAAAAGAGCAGATGCACGTGCTTTGAGCCAGGAGGGAACGGGCTTGTAGGAGATGATGTGGGAGACGAGTTTTGAGCATATACCTTATGCTAGATGTATAATCCAGGTATCAGTTCATTTGGTGCTCCCAATAATCCTATGGCTATCTGTGGTGATATCTATGCTAAAACTTTACAATTTTGGAATTATTTTATTTTGACTAATTTCTTTAAAAAGTGTATTTATTTTTATTTTACATGTTTGAGTGTTTGCCTGCATGTGTGTATGTCCACCACATGCGTGCCATGCCTGTAGTGGCCAGAATCCCCCAGAACTGGAATTACAGATGGTTGTAAGCTGCATGTGCATGCTGGGAACCAAACCCTGGCCTCTGGAAGAAGAGCCAGTGCTCTTAACCACTGAGCCACCTTCCCAGGATCTCTTATTTTACTAAATTTTTAAAAGAAAGTTAACATAGAAATAGATTGCATTGTGTGAAAAACTTTAGATTTACATAAAAGTTCCAAAGACTTTTCTGCCAGAGAGAATTCCTGTAGACTTTCTGGTCTGTTTCCTCCAGTATAGCATGGTCATTGTATCTCAAAAGTGAGAAACCAGCACTTCTGTTAACTAAACTCCAGGCTTGATCTGTATTTCACCCATTAACATTGTTTATCCTGTTGCTGTTCCAGCATGTAATCTTTATGTTTTCAGTAATTGTGTTGCCTCAGGGTCTTATAGACTGTGACATACTCTTTCTGTACTCTTTATGGCTCTCGCAGTTGTAAGAACCTGGTTAGGTATCGTGTAGGGCGCCTTTCTGCTGGGACTAACGTGATGTTCTCCTCACGGTTAGAGTTGGAGAGGAAGACAGTGGTAGGGAAACGTCCCCCCCGTCAACGTGGCATGGTGTGTGCTCTTCACACGCAATTGCTGATGAGGGGGGACATTTGTTAGGTGTCTTTGAACGGTGACTTCACTACTCCAGCATACCCTGACAGGGCAGAATGGAAGTGCTAAGTGTCACCTCTGCCTCCTGGAGAAGGGGAGAGTGAAGTAAGTTGTTTGGGATTTCTGTCTGAACAGAATCTATTTCTTCTCCCTCCATGTTCCCGTGTGAGTGTGTGCTTTAAACCCTGAGCCATGATTTCGTACTGTGCTCTCTTCTTCCACTGAAGTTGTTCACTGAAGCTCGCTTCTCTGGTCTGACCATCTCGCGTTGCTCCACTAATCTCCATCTTAAGATAAAGAAGACGAAGCTCAGAGAGTGTTCTGACTCTAGGGCTATGCTTTGTAGGATTACGTATACCCAGGAGGTGTTCAAGAAAGCCCTACAAAGACTAGTTTAGACTAGGGGAGTATAGACTAGTTTCTGCTTCCTTCAAAGCCCCTTTCACCTTCGCCATGAGGGCTTCTTACCCCTTCTCTTATGTGCCTTGGGTGTGATCTTTCTTTTCCTGTGAACCCCTCAACTCTTCTATTTCTACTTCCCTTAGGTAGGTGCTCTTTGTTATGCTTTAGTAATTGGTACCCCTGTGCAGACCTCCAGTTCTGGAAGCGCTATACTAGAAGCATCATGAAAGGAGGGGCGAGCACTTTTGTTTATTAACCATCTTTATATGGTCCGTTGCATCTATCTGCATCCCTCATATACACACACATTCAGGAAACATCTAGTAGATAGTGTTGTTGGCACAGAGGTGTGAGTTTCACGGGGGCCGTATTACTGAGTTTGTATTAAGAGCATTAGTTTGGTTGGTTCTTTTTGGATCTCTCCTAAACTGACTCTTGTCAGGAGTCTCTGGAGGGAATCATTTCAGATGTGGGCTCACGCCTAATTAGCATAGAAATATTCTGGGACAGATTGTGGGCTTTTCCTATGAGCCACGCCAGGGCCTACTTTTAAAAGACCACAGTCATTAGCTGGGGGTGGTGCTGCACACCTTACATCCTAGTGGCTGGGAGGCAGGGGTAGGCAGGTTTGACAGCTAACCTGGTCTACATAGTGAGTTGCAGGCCAGCTGGGGCTACATAGAGAGACCCTCTATACCTTGGAGTGGGGAG
>NC_034593.1:90677418-90688555 GCF_900095145.1 Mus pahari | reverse complement strand
GAAGGGGAGGGGGAGGGATAGGGAGAGGGAGAGGGAGAGGGACATCTTTGAGGGTGCCCCCACTTCCGAAGCGACTCACCTCCAGTCTTATACTCAAGGTTTGCATTCCCCTTGCCTTTCGAGGTGCGGATATAACACGTGTAGGTGCCAGCATCCATGAGCTGCACGTTCTTCAGTCTCAGGGAAGCATTGCCAACCACCACCTGATCGGCAAACACTGCTGTGCGGCCTCTGAACATCTCATGCTGTCGTGAGAGGTCGTCTTTGCCTTCTTTGAACTCGTGGACCAAACCTTCGATGCCTTCTTTCAGCCACTGGATGACGATGCCGTTGAGTTTGATGTCTGGTTCAAAAGTGCAGCTCAGGGTCCCGTCCTCTCCAATGTTTCCAGCTGAGGTGAAGGTCGTGACCGTGATGAAGTGCTTGCCTGCAATTCAGGAAGGACCCATGCCAGTGAGGTCCTGGTACTTGACAGCCATGTTCTTCATTAATACATGCCAGACAGAGATGTCCAGATCAGTTAGAGGTAGAGAAGGACACAAAAAGACATGACTGGAAAGACTAGAAAGAGCAGGAAGAAATGTTGGTACCTACGGCAGATCTGTGCACAATAGCTTTTGTAAGAACAATGTACCCAAACCCTCAGAGGCAGCCAGAGGAAAACACACCAGAGCTGAGGAACTCTGGAATGTGAATATTCACATCCCGGCTTTGTTCCTGAACAGTCATTAAATCTTAAATAAGTCACGTGCCTATTCTGGCTCTCAGGGGAATAGAGGGAATGCTTACCGTCTTGCCAACCTTGAGAGGTTATTGTGAGGAACAAATCAAGTGGGTGTAAACTTGACTTGCTGAATGGCAGTTACACAGATAAGGTATTAATTATACTTAGCTAATCAGAAGTGACACAAAGCGATACTTCATGTTAACCAATAAGGCTAGTAATTCCAAAGAAAGTTCAATTCTAACATGCTGGGACTTTTTCTTGGAATGATGAAGAAACTCAGGCATGGAGAAGGGAAGTGCAGCGGCTGAAGTTACAGTGTTATCTACATTATAAGGAAGAGTGGTACTTAGTGATGTTTTGGTCCAAGATAGAAACTACCCTCCTCACCTGTTTGATCCTACCAGCAGGAGAAACACTGACTATGGGAGTATCTCCACTCTACTGCCTCTCCTTTGGTTGTCCAGCCTACAGCCCACCCAGTCAAGGGTTCTTTGCGCCAGTTGTTCTGACTGATGGCACCTCAAGGTAATCCAATTAATTCAATATCTTTAGCGGCTTCCATGACACAGATGTGAAGCTAAGAAAATGTCCGTCGAGTCCAAGAGGATTATGGACCAGTTACAAGGAACGGTGGAGAAGAGACCATGGAGAGTCTCATCCTGAGTCATGTTGGCTGCTGAGGACAGTGGCAGGAGATGCTGTCCCAACCTCTGCATATTCTTCACATAGACACCTGATTTAAGCATTTAAGATGGTCCACACAGGCCTTTCTGACACCCACAGACATCACTGTGATGGGTCTTGGACAGTGCCAGCTTCCTTACTGGTTTTCCTACTGTGCATATCTTCCTCCATCCAACACATTTTAAAGGCATTGTTCTTGCAGGCAGCTTTCTTAAGAGTACAAGCCAAATACATCTATCACCTAGGCACTAATTTCCCATGGTTACCACGGGCTCTGGAATAAGTCACAGATTTCCCTGCCTGGCCTTCAGTGCCAGGCACTGCCTGGCATGCAGTGAATGCCTTTTGTTTCTGCCTGGCAGTTTCCTCTCCCACTGTCCTCTTTCATTGTCTGTGTCCAACAGTTTGTTGATTTTCTTTCTTCAACTTAAAGATTCACGAACAATTAGTACATGTTCATGTTCAAATACAGAAGCAAACATTCCAGACATAAGGGTGTCCTTGGCACTTCTAGCTCATTCAGGCTCGGGTTTGTCTAATTGACTCCAAGACCTTTGTAAAAGAGATGAGTGTAGTACACGGGACATAGACCCAAAGACACCAAGCTAAACAGATTTGCATTAAAAAAAAAAAAAAAAAGAAGAAGAACAGAGGGCTAGGGATAGAAGAGGAAGTATAGCTGGAAAAAAGAGACGGAGGAAACGGGCGTGCATAGGCTGGGCTGGAAGACGCTTTGGAGGTTTGGCAGTGTGGAAGAAAAGGGATTTGGGGAGCAGCTGCCATGTGTGGCCTTTTGTGAGAGAGATTTGGAAAACTAACTAGGAAAGATGGCAAAAGAAGACCATGATAAGAACATGGCGCCCGCCCGCGTCTCAAGGCTTTTTCTTGAACTCTGCTTTGAAGACTCAGGCTTCCTTTCATTTATCTTTGTTTATTAAAATACCCACGCGTGCATGGGCTGCGTGGTCACACTCTGCACTGTCACCACCCCGCTCCTTTTTCCTGTCAGGAGTTCTGGCTCGCTGTCCCTGCTTACCCACCAGCTACTCTTATTGGAGCCAGCTGGGATGCCGGTCTTTCTGGAAGACCCTTTCCAGCATGCCAAGGAAGAATCGGCAGATACACCTGCCCCCATAACTCTTCTTTTCCCTTTACCATGGCAACCGCCTTCCTCCTCCCTGACTCATGTCTGAACCTTGCTCTCATCTGCACCAAAGCTTTGTCCAAGGGGGAAACTGTTTCAGTAGTAACTACAGGCCTGATCGTGTTTACTGCTCAGTTCTACAGAGAAATAATGTTTTATGAGTTGATGAATAAATGGGACTAAGCACAAATCAAAGCACTGCTTAAATAATCTATCTATTGCTAGGGTGAAGAGCATGTGCCAAGGTCACTGCATTTAAATTTGGGAGAAACATTAGCCTTAAAAAAAAAAGACAATAAAAATATATACGGGTTCTCAATGAAACCACAGAACAAATGGGACCCAGTCAGAGCTAGAGAGAAGGTGACCGTACTTTATAAAGTGTCATCGAAGTTAATCTGGAAAATTACTTTTCAGAAAAGAACCCACATTATTAGCACAATTACGGAGGAAATGAGATGATAATGACATATCTTGGTTGGTAATTGTGTTACGGAATTCACTTTAATGTATCGTCGGCCTTGAGCCCACAGGTAGGGGAATCCACTGACACATCTCCTAGAGAACTTGGTAATTAAAAATAGGCAGCGCTGGCATGCCTGGGGACCTGCTGCAGGTCATTTGAGGTCACACTCATGATGTGATATGAATTCACCGAATGAATTCCCATCCATAGGAAACGAAGAAGAGAATAAAACCAGGGAGAACCTCAGCCATCGTGAAGAGGTAGGCTTGCTTTGTATCCAGACAGAGCCAACAAATGCTTGTTACATGAATAAATAAAGAGGTAAGTGATTGAACCGAACTTAATGTGCAAAACCAGTGTGTACTCGGATGTACAAACACATCCTGGCACAAGGAACATTACGTAGCCTTGCGTGATGCAATTCTCCAGGCATTCCGACCATCAGAGGCTCCTAGGTGACGGATGTAAAATGGATGGGAGTCCCTTCAAGATGGGTTAGAAGCCACTGTCTGTTGATAGAGAATTCTGTGACTGACACAGATTTAAATAGTCTCCTTGGACTCCAAGGTTGTCCCCAAACTCCTCAGAAATGGAAAGACAGGGGAATTTGCTGAAAATACACAGTTAGCTAATGAGGTTACCCTCGCTTGGTTCCTGTTGCTGTAATAAAACAGTGTCCAGAAGTGACCTGGAGGAGGGAGGGGATACTGAGCTTTGCTGCCACATCACCTTCCACTGTTGAGGGAGGTCAGGGCAAGAGCTCAAGGCAGGAACCTGGAGGCGGGAACTGAAGCAGAGACCATAGATCAGTGGTGGCTCTTAAACTTCTTAATGCTACGGCTCTTTAATACAGTTCCTCATGTGGTGGTGACCCCCCCGGCCATAAAATTATTTTCATTGCTTCTTCATAAGTGTAATTTTGTTACTGTTATAAATCATAATATAAATTATCTGTGTTCTCCTATGGTCTTAGGTGACTCCCATGAAAGGGTCATTTGATCCAGTTAGGGTTACGACCCACAAGTTGAGAACCACTGCTTCCTGGCTCACTTGGTTTGTTTGCTCAGCTACTTTTTCTTTCACAATTAAAACATATAGGTATTTATTTTTATTGTGTATGAGTGTTTGCCTGTGTGTGCTATATACATATCGGATGCTCTAGGAGGTCTCCTAGAGCTGGAGCTACGGGTGGTTGTGACGATGTAGGTACCATGTGGGGTCTAGCAACCAAAGCTGGGTTCTCTGCAAGAGCAGCCAGTGCTCTCAACTACAGCGTCACATCTCCAGCCCCTTAGCTACCTTTGTTATATAGCCCAGGCCACCTGACCCTGGATGGCACCACTCACAGTGAGCTCTTACATCAAATAGCAATTAAGGAAATGCCTAACAGACATGGCCTCTGACCTGGGCAATTCTTCAGCTGAATTTCCCTCTTTGGTGGTGACTCTGGGCTTGAATCAAGTTGACAGCTAGCACTATGACAATGGAGCAGTTTCTACCATCCATAGCTCTGGTCACATGAGGAAAGGGATGGGAGACATCACAGGTAAGCAAGTAGTAGTCTCAACATAGTCACACAGGTGAGAAATGTTCAATTGCTTCTCCTCTGTAGAAGCAGGGATATTTGGGGTGGGTATAGGAAACATGAGGTAAACATTTCATAGAAATTGTGATGGGGGAGCACTGGATAAAACTTAGGAACTGAACTGTCCTTTGACACAACACAGTACAGGTTTTATACATTTCAGTGGTGTAAAACCTCCTAGAAGCCGTTATCAGAGGGTCCTGTAGCATCACCTGGAGCGCAGCTGTGCAGCATGCTCCGTAGTTCACACATCCTGCTCTAGGCTGAGATGGTACCTAAGGGTAGGGTACCATGCTAGCCAAAGAGGAAAATGGGTGTGTAGCAGTTGCTTATATGAGGAAACTAGGAAAGATACTAGGTCAGGAGAAGGAAAGGGAAGATGTAGGGATATGGCAGAGTTTGGGCATCTGGGAACATGGTGACTATATCACTCTGGGTCTTAGTTCTGTCACTTTCTGGGTATGTGACACTGGGCAAGACCTTAATTCATGGTTTTACATATAAAATGAGGGTATACCCTCATGGGGTCTTTAACAGGACTAAATGAAACAGTGCAAGTAAGGGCCTAACGCTGTCCCTGACTTGTCATGCTAAACTTTAAACCATGGATATGGAAAGCATTAACTCCAACTATTTCGGACAGCAGATGGAGGCCTTGGGAGGTTAGAGTGGGATGTCTCACTGCGTGCTTTGCTCTTAGTGGCTCACGGTAAGCCACAGAGGTGAGAATACACATTAGACCCATTTTGTGAATGAACATAAAGACACTCTGAGGCTAGTGACTTGCTTAGTGCCCTGTGTCTAGCAAGCAGGGGAGCCAGGATCAAACCAGTCTCGTATGGCACTTAGCCCAGCTCCTTCTAGCATATTTTGCTGACAACTAAGGTCAGACTGAAATATGTCAAGAGTCAACCCATTATCAAGATATCACCACTTTAAGAATAAAAGAAATAGGGCTGAGGGTGTAATTCAGTGACAGAGTACTTGCCTGGCATGTTTAAGACCCTAGGCTTGATCCCCAACATCACAGTACATAAATATAAAAATTTTAAAATAAGACAACTAATGATGATAAATATAAGAAATGAGAAGAGCTATGTTTACAAATGACTGTAGTGTTTGGAAATATCAAATATTTTCAAAACAAGTTGAATAATGTTTCTGATAAGTGCATAGAGGTATACCCAATTGTCCAAAGTTGGAGCATTATTAGATGATGTCTCGTGGCTGTCTGTCTTGACCACCATAACTTCAAAAGAGTTATGGTCTACCTTGGGGTGGTCAGGAAATTGTGCAGTTCCCAAGAGGCACTAAATGAATGTGTTGATAATAGAAAATGTGTATTAATAGCATTTGTGGTGTCAAATTGGGGCAGCCATTTGTCACATGAACATGTCAGGAAGTTAATGAGTAGTCTCTAAGCTCTCACACACTGATCTTGAATATTTTAACAGTAAGAAAACTGATTCTGGAAAGTTAAGTTACCTCAACCAGAGGGCATGCCATTGTCCAAGTTGAGAGCCATCTATCTCTGATCCTTTTTCCCACTGTGTGGAACTTTGGAGAGGCCAGTGAGCGACTGGTATTCCAGAGGTGGAGGTGCTTACTGTGCCCAGGGACCTTCGTGTCACATCTCTCCTCCTGAACACCCTTTAACTAGGGGTTGACGAGAGTCCCTCAGCCTCTCTTCAAACAATTCGCCTTAAGTGACGTTTGTGTTGTATGGGGCCCACATTTAGAATGACGTTTGTGTTGTATGGGGCCCACATTTAGAATGACGTTTGTGTTGTATGGGGCCCACATTTAGAATGACATTTGTGTTGTATGGGGCCCACATTTAGAGTGACGTTTGTGTTGTATGGGGCCCACATTAGAATGCATATCTATTTATTTGCTTGCTTGCTAGCAAATAATTCTGGTAGACCCCAGAATTTTGTACATTGGGTAAGAGATCCATCCTCAGCCCTTGATTTTGTTTTTTTCCCTTTTATTCATTAGTCTATATTAATTAATGATATATGATAACAGGTTTCATTATTTTCGTGCATGTGTGTAATAATTTTGATCATATTTGCCCCATTATTCCCTTTTTGTCCCTTTACTATTCCCCTGGACTCCTTCTAGACTCTTTTCTACTTTGTCCTTTTCTTCCTGTGACCCAATAGGTTTAATTAGAGAGTCTCATGGGAGCATGGGTGAAAGATTACCTACAGGAGCGTAGTTGACTCAGTGGTGGCTTGCCATGGAAGAAAGGGTCTCCTCTCCTCCAGCAACTATCAACTGTCAGTGGCTCCCTGGGAAGGGGTAGGCTCTTGAGTCCCTCATCCCTATTCAATTGTTAACTGCATAGGAGATTTAGAGGCAGGAAAATCGATGAAATAACGCAAATCAAATGAAGGTAATTAAAAGGGAAGATGGGTGGGCTTCCACTACAATGGTTCAGTTTGTGATTATTAGACTTCAAGATGGGGCAAAACTGATATGCATTCAGTAAAATGTATACCCCAAATTTTGACCTTTTATGTGCTTCTGTGCTGGTGATGCTGGCACCAGTAACTCCCACTGGGCTACATAGTCACAGAGCCAATGGGCACACTCCACATTGTGTTATGTGCCAAGTATGCTGTGTGACACGTTGGGTGTATTAAATGTACGGAACTTGCAATGTTCCCAGCATATAATTGGGACACTGGAATGTATCACCAATATAAATCAAGGACCATCTGTATTAGAATGAAACAGACCAGCAAGTTGAGAAATGTACTAGCACACACATGGATGGCTAGTTTATGATGATGGATGCATTAGAGGGAAGAATGTTTTCAATTAATGGCATTGGGTCTACTGGATAACTGCATGGAAATACTGAATCTTGACTGGTATACGGTAAAAACCACTCTAGATGGTTTGTAAGCATACTGGCCAGCGGTAAAACAATGAAGTTTCTAGAAATTTGGAGATTTTCATGACCTCAAGGAAGGTTAAAAAAAAAAGTTTTAAATTGATTAGATTAAGTTCTGCATATGAAGGAAAAGACTGATGGATTTGGCTATGTTAAAATGAAGACCATAGAAATTTATTAAGGGAGTGAAAAGGCAAGCAAGCCATAGATCAGGAGAGATCTGATAATACCTATACCAAGTTCCCAGCCAGAGCTACAAGTCAGAAAGAAAAACAAGTGGCTGGAGATGTGGCTCCCTGGCTAAGAGTGCCTCGTGCTCTTTCACAGGTCCCAAGTTTGGCTCCTCAACTACACTGAGCAGTTAACAACCACCTTAACCCAGTTCTCTGGGTCTAAAGCCCTCTTCTGGGTTCCTTGGGCACTGTACTCAAGAGCACAAGCCTATCCTCAGATGTATAGCCACATAATTAAAAGTAAAACTAAAATCTTTCAAAAAACCAGAGAAACTCAATTTTTAAAGTAAGTAGAATTTATTTTGATGATAAGGAAAGTGGGTAAGAATACCTATGCTTTGTCTTAACAAACACACATATAGCAAGTCTTGTTCATTTCAGGCCTTGTTCTCATTGATTAATAACCAGATATTGGAGGATAGTGATGTAGGAAAGAGACAGCTGAAACTATAAAGACTAAAGTGACAGCTTGATCACAGACCAAATTAAAATAAGTACATTGGCCCTAGTCAGGCGGTTGGTGAGAAACAGCAAACAACTACCCTTAGAGAAGACAGCTGCTGGCCTAACTGCATCGTAATTAACAGCATCCATAATAGATGTTCTATAGAGACATGGCCTATCAGAAGAGGGATGTGAGGGCTTCCTGCGGCTGACATGAGCTAACTGCCTTTGAAGAGTGGCTATGTGTTTCCTACATGGTGTGGAAGCCATCGTCAGCTCTCCCTTTACCTGAGGCTCCTGTTTAGGAGGAGGTAATGCCTACAGAGATAAATGTATAAGGCAAAGGGGACCCAGTACGGAGAACAAGTGTCTGCTTTGAAGTCTTCTGGGGGAGAAATCCTATCCTTCTCATGTTCCATTGAGTGAGAAGAGGTTTAATGGAGATGGACGCAGCGTGGACTGTGGTTAGATGGCACATACCTGAAATGCCAAAGCCAATGATGAGTGCGATGGCCCCAGCCAGGATGATGATGATGTTAATAATACTGTGAACAGAGATGGAGAAACAGCAAGTCACTTCTCTGTTGTAGCTGACATAGTGCCTCACAATTGCCCCATATAATATATGTCATCTCAGGCATCCTCAAGCTTCTCTCTCACATGAGCTCCTCCTAGAAATAGGTACCTTAGAAAGAGGTCTCAGAGATGCCATGCCCATCCCACTGGAGTCCAAGCACAGGTAAATAAACTCCCCTTTCATCTGATAGTGTCATCTCACTTCTCTATTTCCAGATCAGAGAAGGCCAATGTTGGAGTCAGACTGATGATAACATCTTTCCATATTGCCCAATGGCACATGAAGAAAACTTGTGTTCAGCTCAGCGTTACCCTTAGCCACTCTGCCCATGTCCTTATATTATTGTTTTCCTTTCCTGATTCTTTCTGGAGACTTTCACCTCCTCCTGGGCTTGCCTTTCTGACTTTGTATCCATTCATAGATGGTCTACCATGCTTGTAAGTCCTCGGTGACTGTCTTCTGCCCTTTGTTTTAAATGAATGGGCTGGAGCTGTGTAATACAGCAATAGAGCATGCACTTAGAACTGCACATCTGACTTACCTACTCCACAGGCTGCCTACAGGAGCCCCACCTCCCTCCCTCCCTCCATTCTTTGAGGACTCCACCTCATGGTGCAAACCCAGGGTCCCCTTAGCTCTTTTCCACTGACCCTTTCATTTTTCCCTTCTAGGCCATCTCCATTCCTTTGTGTCAACTGCTGACCCACAGAAACCCTTTCTACCAGAGAAATCACAGCAGTAGGGACTCACCATCCTTCTTGTCCACCATTCCAACCACTCTAGACTTGCTCTTAACCTACCTGCAGGACCTCTCCCCCAGCCCCAAATCCACTTCCTGGGGACTCTGCCTATTGGCAGAGAAGAATAGGATTTCTTCCTGGGACCCTGTCTCCCTAGCTATTTCCTTCTGCCATCTCCGCCTTTCCTCTTAGCTCATTTCCATTTTTTGGTGTTACCTGCCACCTGACAGAGGCGATCTCTATCTAACACCCCTAGCCACCATAGTTTTCTGGGATCTAAACTGGGCAACAGCAAACACAGAACAGAACTACCAGCTCAGAAAGGACCAGCTATCTATGCCAAGAAATACCCCAAACATCATAACTACAGATGCCTGGATCCCCGTGCAAAAACAAACATGAATACTCAAGACAATATGCCTTCCCTAAAAGCTAGTAAAGCTGCTCCAATAAACCCTGAGAAATGCAGTTTAGCTGAAGCATAAGACAAGGACTTGGAAATAGCAATTATGAATATGTTTGAAGACATTAAAGAGGATACGAATCAATTCCCTAATGAAGACTGAAAAAGCACAAACAGTTAAATGAAATACTGAAAACATTTTAAGACTTCAAGACATGAAAATAGAAATAGAATCACCAAAGAAAATCCAAGCTAAAATAAAACTGGAAATGAAAATGAAAAACTTTAGCAGTCAAACAAAAGTCATAGAGATCTCTGACAGATTACAAGACATAAGAGACAAAGAAAGGATTTTAAAAACTGTAAGTGAAAAAAACAAAACAAATAGCATCTAAAGGCAGACCCTTTAGATGTTCATTAGAATAACACTGGACTTTTCACTGAAAGCCAGAAAGGCCTGGAGAGATGTTCTACAAATTCTGAGAGACCATAGATGAGAGCCTAGACTACTATATCCAACAAAACTATCAATTACATTAAATGGAGAAAGAAAAACGTTTCTTGATGAAACCACTTTTAAGCAGTATCTAACTATATGTCCAACTCTACAGAAGGCATTAGCATTAGAATGAAAACTTATATTAGAAGAGGCTTATTACATCCAAGAAAATACAAGGAATAAATACTCTCAGAACAGTGCATCAAAGAGAAGGGGCACACCACCACAACAAAATAATAGAAATCAATAAACACACTTCATTGATGCCTCTCAATGTTAGTAAATTGATGGCTCACAATATTAGTAAAAAGACAAAGAGTAACAGATTGAATTAGAAAACAGGATTCACTTTTCTGCTGTATCCAAAAAATATAGTTTATCATAAAGGATAGATGTCATCTCAGGGTAAAATGATGGGAAAAGCCATTCCAAGGAAATGGACCCAAGAATTAAGCAGAAGAAGGTATTCAATAGCTGACAAAATAGATTTCAAACCAAAAACAATCAGAAGAGATAGGAAGGGATACTACATATGCATTAAAGAAAAAAAATCAAGAGTATATTGTAATTCTAAACATTTATGTACCACATAGAAGGGCACTGTGGTGTTTTGAATGACAATGGCCCCCATGGGCTCATATATTTGAATACTTAGTCATCAGGGAGTGGCACTATTTGAGAAAGAAGAGAAGGTGTGGCCTTGATGGGGAAAGTATGTCGGGGTGGGGGTGGG
>NC_034593.1:90659655-90677123 GCF_900095145.1 Mus pahari | reverse complement strand
AGGGGAAGAATGGTAATAAATTATTCTTATGATATTTTGGATATATATATATATATATATATATATATATATATATATATATATATATATATATATATATAGCCTGAGGCTAAATTGAAGAGGTTTGGATTAATGATGTTTGCAGAGAAAATTTCAAAACAGCCTAATATTAACTATGTTATATGGTTATTAGTGGTCACACTTATCCAGATCTATAATTAAAAGGATTAAACTGAGCAAAGAAAAATACAGAATGTACAGTGTGAGGAGAAAAAGGCACCGGGAAGTGTAATGAAGCTAAGCCCAGTGCTCAGGGAGATGGAAAGCTCGATATTAAATGGAATAGAGGGAGTGGTGACCTCAGGGCAAGACCCCTCCCAGATAAGCTTCCAATCTGTGAAAAGGAATTAAAGAAAAGCTTTTGCAGGGAAGTTCATACAGAAACACTATTGCAGCCGACCTCACACACTGACCTCACGCAGTGAGAGTGCGTGACTTCAGTGCCCCACCCCTGTGTGTGATGCCACAGTCTCTGTGTTTGGTGGGTTGTCCCCTATTCATTTGGATCGTCTCTCTGTGTCCTGTGGTTGATTTGGCTAAGGGTTTCTCAATCTGCTTGGTTTTCTCAGAGAACTCTTAGTTTCTTCGATTCTTTGTGTTGTTTTTTTTGTTTGCTTGTTTCAGCCCTGGGTTTGATTATTTCTTGCCCTCTAGCTTTTTGGGATGTTATTTATTCCTGTTGTTCTAGAGCCTTCAAGTATGTCACTACAGCATTAAATAAACCTAGCAGACATCTGCAGAAAACTCCACACGAACACGAGTGGATTTACTTCTTTCTTGGCAGCTCATGGGACTCTCTCCAAAACTGACCACACACTAGGATACAAAGCGAGTCTCAAGAGATCTAAGAAAATAGAAATGACTCCCTGCATCCTATCTGACCACCGTGGATTAAAGCTGGATATCAACAATAGAAACAGTAGAAAGTATATAAACTCATGTCAACTGAACAACTCACTAATGAATATAAAATGGGTCCATGCAGAAATGAAGGAAGTTAAAAGCTTCTTAGGACGGAAAAAAACACAACCTACCCAAACCTACGGGACACAGCGGAAGAAGCACACAGCAAACCCACGGGACATAGGGAAGCCCACAGCAAACGCATGGGACATACGGAAGCCTACAGCAAAAACAACCCAGAGAATCAAAGAAACTAAGTGCTAGTTCTTAGAGAAACCCTTAGCCAAATTTAACCAAAATACACAGAGAGAAACTAAAGACAAAAGAGGGACATTAGACCAACACACAAGACCTGAACAGGTTTAAACCAGATGGAGGGCCAGCACTGAGTGGGGAAAGTGGGCATACCCACCTCCTGCCCAACCCCCTCCCCTCAATACCCTGACCAAGAAGCTATCTGCGACTGATATCTGACCAGAAAGAAAAGATCAGTTTTCTCTTTATAAGAGTCTCACTGGGTGTTCAAACCACACGGAAGGGCAGGTCGCATGCCCAGCAGAAGACAAACTCAGTATTGAGGCTATGGACTTTCTGTCTCATTTTGCTTTGTTTTGGCAGTTTTTGTTATTAGTCTTTGTTCTCATTTTTGGTTTTGTGGGTTTTTACTTGTTTTTTAAGAGAGAGAAAACATAAAGTTGGGTGGGTAGGGAGGATCTGGGAGGAATTGGAGGAGGAGAAAGTATGATCAAAATATATTTATGAAAAAGTGTTCTTCAGTTGAAGAAAACCCACATATTTAGTATGCTCAAGGCCTTAGTTTCCACCTCCAACACTACAATTAATATATATGTATATGTGTGTATAATATACATATATATTTACTAAACAAAGTTTAGAATCTTAAATAATCAACTAAAAATAGAAAATAAAATTATCCACAATTCCATCATCCTGACACACACTGTCCGATTTTTGACATGAATCCTGACAACTGTTACTTAACAGATTAACAAATGACATTTGAGAAAGAAAATGCTAGATGAGAGGGTGTTGTTTCCACTCACTGTCTGCTTGAATTGTGTGATAGACATGTTGTCCCACACACCACTTACAGCTTCTCCCCCCAGTCAATGACTTCATGTGCATTGCCTCCACTTTATGAGTGACAAGGACATTATGCATCTCCCCTAAAGTCACTTAGCAAGTGGCAGAGCCAAGGTTAGACTCTCTCTCAGATCTGCACTCAGTTACTTTGTCTAGTGCTCATCAGAGCGGAGGTGGGTGGTGGGTGTGGGGAAAAATGGTTGTCTGTGGGACTGTGATAGGCAGCCTATTTTGGTTGAATGGGCCGTGCTCCAGTGACCCAATAGAGATATCTACAAGGGACGGAAAAGTGAGCCATGTTCCCAGAAGCAGGTGCCTGTCCATAATTCTGTGACTAGCAGTCATGCAGACAATGTCCCAAGCTTCTGGCATTCTGGCTAGACTCCACCCCCACAGTTACCTGATAATAGCCAGGTATGCTCCTCCCCACAGTTACCTGGCAACAACAAGATAGCCCAGCCCACTATAAGAGGGGCTGCTTGGCCCCTCCTAGCTCTCTTTAAGCCCTCACCTTTCTTATTTTCTAGCCCTCCTTCTCTCTCTCCCTTCCCCCCTCTCTCCATGTGGCCATGGCCTGGTCTCTCTCTCTTTCTACCTTCTCTCTTTCTCCCTGTCTTTCTACAATAAACCATAGACTGTCACTGCTCATCAAGGCCCACCATGCTTGAACGATTAGAGATTAGATAGGCTTTCTCTTAATGAGCCTCAGCGTTTAACCTCCTGCCAAGAGGACTTCCTGCCCTGCAACCATGAACTAGACCAAGCACTCTCGCTCTTGTGGGAACCATCCAGCACCCCCTCTCCCCCTGTCCTCTCCTCCCTTCATTCCCTGGCCTGAGTGCTTATCCGTGGCCCCTATTCTTTTCTCAGCTCCCCCGCCATATCCAGCGTGGGATACCAGATGCTGAGAACCTAGTACCTGGGGATGCCCCTTGTCCATCATCCACCCTGTGGGGTCAGTGGCTTCCCACAGCCAGACACCCGCCCGGGGCCGTATGGAAAGCATGTGGCAGTCCTCCGGCTTCTGCCCGCCCAGAGCATTGGAACTTTGGCGGGACACAGGTTCTCTTCCACTCCCCTCTTTCCCCCACACCCACGGCCCCACAGTTGTCAACCTGTGGGTTGAGACCCCTTTTGGGGTGGGGTTCCCCAACCCTTTCACAGAGGTTCCCTAAGACCATTAGGAAACACAAATATTTACATTATATTTCATAACAGTCTCAAAATTACAGTTATGAAGTAGCAACAAATAATTTTATGGTTGGGGGTCACCACAACATGAGGAACTGTACTGGGAAGGTTGAGAACTACTGACTTAGAGTAACCCATGCTTCAGGAGAGCATTGGGTTTGATCAGGGCAGAACAGAAGGCACAGGTCAGGGGTACATTGGCAAAGCCATTTCTAAGAGATTCGCCCTCTGCTGTCTGTCCTGCCATGAACAGCATCAGGAGTGGGCCTGCAGCTGCTGGTGACTCACACATGCCTCACACCTACACTGCGGTTATTCAACAGGCAGGACAAAAGAACCCAGGGAAGCAAAGAATGTTATAGACTGAGAAAGGATGCATACATCTTGATACTTTCTGTACTGAATGAGTTCATTGTACCTACCTCCCTTTGGCTCAGGATGGGCCCATCACAGAGAGCTGACTTGCAAGGAAACATATGAGTCAACAGTTGCCTTGGAGTGCAAGCCCTGCTGAGGATCAGCCATGGGCAATAAGAGGTACTCTTAAAAACAGGGCATCTGCTAACTTGTAAGATCTTAGTGACCGCTTCCCCTCTCGGTCCCTTACTCGACAGGCCTGAGAATAACTTGCCAAACTGAAAGCGAGAAGGGCCTGTGGCTCACCCTGACTGCAGCCCCTTGCCTTTGTGACGGCTTTTTCCTTCCTTTGACTATCTGGTAACCTTCTGAGGCTCGTTTCTTTATAAGATGGGGCATGAGCAATCTTCCATTCTCTCTGCTTACTAGAAACATGTTGTAGTTTGACTATATTTACCCATCCCCAAGTCCTTAGGCTAGTACCACAGAATGTGACTCCCTTACAAATGGGGCCTTTGCAGATGGGATGAATTTAAATGAGATAAAACTGGAGTGGATGTCCTTACAAAAAGGAGAAATTAAGCTGGCAGCACTGTGTATACCTGTTATCCCAACTGGTTCAGAGGCTGAAATAAGAAGGACCCCTTTTGGCCCAGGGACTCAAAACCAGTGTAGGCAACATAATGAGACAGTTTCAAAAAGTAAGTTAAGTTAAAAATAACAAAATTGCAAACATACACACACACACACACACACACACACACACACACACACACATACACATAGGGAGAATGGCAGAGATGTATGAATTGAGGAAATCAGGCTGGCAGTCTCCAGGGTCCAGGGCAGACAGAAGGAATCCATCCCCTATCCTCACTTTCAGAGGTAACTAACTTAGCAGTCTGGACTGTGAGGCAGCACACTTACTGTTGTATAAACCACCTGTTTTGTGTCACTTTCCTATGTCTCCCCTAACAAACTAACAAAAGCATTGTTTTGGGAGCAAACTGTTGATAGTTCACAATACCCAAAGGACTATCCACACATTACTTGCTATAAATAATTTTTACATGTAGCTATTTGCTATAAGTCCATTCTTTTAAATTTTGTTATTATTTAGTATTTATTAGTATTGAGTTATACGTGTGAACACATGCATATGTGTATGTATATGTGAATACAACCAGTGCTTGAGTTGGTGAGAGGACTGTTTTAGACCCTGCTAGAACTGGAGCTATAGGCCGCTGTGGGTGATGGGAACTAAACTTGGGCCTTCTGCAAGAGCAGTACACACACTTACCTTCTGAGCTACCTTTCCAGTCCTATCACTTCATGTTTAAGATTGTATTTTATCCATTCTGAAAAGTTCAGAAGCGACTATACAGCAACTAGTGAGTTGAGTCCTGCACACTCACTCACTGTCACTATTAGCTTCACACAGCCTAGAGTCATGTGAGGAATTCAGATCAGACTGGCCTGTACACACGTTTGTGAGGGATTGCATTGATTAATTGATGTAGGAGGGTCTAGCCCTCTGTGGGCAGTACCATTCCCTAGGCTATATAAATAAACTAGCTAAATATGAACCTGAATGAACTGTATAGCAAACAGCATTTTCTCATGGTTTCTACTTCAAGTTCTTGCTTGAGTTTCAACCCTGCCACTCCTCAATGATGGACTATAACCAGGAAGCTGAAACAAACCCTTTTCTCCCCTAAGTTGTTGTTGATCAGTGTGCTTTATTACAGCAACAGAATGAAACTGGAATACTCACTGAGGGGTAGGGGTGTTGTCTTAGTCAGGGTTTCTATTCCTTCACAAACATCATGACTAAGAAGCAAGTTGGGGAGGAAAGGGTTTATTCAGCTTACACATTCCACGTTGCTGTTGATCACCAAAGGAAGTCAGGACTGGAACTCAAGCAAGTTGGGAAGCAGGAGCTGATGCAGAGGCCATGGAGGGATGTTACTTACTGGCTTGCTTCCCCTGACTTGCTCAGCTTGCTTTCTTATAGAAGCCAGGACTATTAGCCCAGGGATGGCACCACCTACAAGGGGCGCTCCCCGCTTCATCACTAATTGAGAAAATGCCTTACAGCTGGATCTCATGGAGGCATTTCCTCACCTGAAGCTCTTTTCTCTGTGATAACTCCAGCTTGTGTCAAGTTGACACAAAACCAGCCAGTACAGGTGGGGATGGAGGTTGTGTATTTCAGTTAAAGGGGCTGACCCTATCCCTGTCATCCCCGACCTACACGTGTCCCTAAACATCACCACAGGACCTTGCCGTCTGTCTCTCTGTCTTTCAGCAAGTGCTCTGGTTGAGGAGTCACCTGCAATTTTGTTTCTGTTTTCTTTTTCTAAACTTGTAGTCTCTTTGGAAAGCGGTCAGCTTCCAGAGTCTTGGAAAGAGAAGGAGGAACTGTCAGCACAGCCAAGCTCAATCTGTTGCTTGTTAATTAAAAAAAAACATTTCTCCTTAGTCCACTGTACTGGCTTGTTTTGTGTATCAACTTGATACAACATTTCTGTGTGTCATCAGAAAGAAAAGAGCCTCAACTGAGGAAATGCCTCTATGAGATCCAGCTGTGAGGGATTTCCTCAATTAGTGATCAAGGGGAAGAGAGGCCAGCCTATTATGGGTTCTATAAGAAAGCAGGCAGAACAAGCCATGGGAAATAAGCCCGTAGGCAGAACCTCCCCTGGCCTCTGGATCAGCTCCTACCTCCAGATTCCTGCCCTGCTTCAGTTCCTGTCCTGACTTCCTTCAGTGATGAACAGCAATGTGGAAACAAACAGACCTTCCCTTTCCAACTTGCTTCTTGGTCCTGGTGTTTCATTGCATTAGAAACCTTAAGACAGCCACCCATTTTGTAATGAGTGAAGTCTACTGTCTTATAATCCTTTCATCTCAGTCATCTTCCAGGTGTGTGTGTGTGTGTGTGTGTGAAGAGCTGCACACACACACACACACACACACACACACACACACACACATCACACTCCCTGTGCTTAATTAAACCAGTGATGAAGGTGGAAGACTGGTGTCAAGTCTCACAATTGTGCTACTGGTGGAGAAAGGTGTTGGGGTCAAAAGGAATCCCCAGCCCCCACTGATGTCCCCAAATGACAGTGTGGGTTCAGCTCAGGCCAGACATAGGATTTCTTACATGCACTGTTTCTGTGGAATCTGGGAAATGGGTTTCTCTCTGCCAGAGATAGCCACTTCCCTCATCTCCCCTTGCCTCCCACGAATGGGGCATTTGGTGTATACCTGTGGCACATATCAAATCCCATGCTAGCCTCCAGTCTTCACTGGTATTCTAGTTCAGTAGGATTTTATTAGTGGCCTTACTTAAACTGTCTTGGGGACCCTTTCTGGGGGCCGAGTGTTCTTAGTGTGTGGAATAAGAAGCAAGTGGGCCTAAAGTTGTTGTGGTCTAGCACCATGGGGGTATGGGGGGAAGGCACGGACAAAAAAGTTTCATGCGAGATGTTCTTACCTTATTTTCTGATTTATACTGTGCCGGAATAGTTTCCAGAAACAACACTAGAAAAATGTTAGTGTAAAACTCCATGTTCTAGAGGCTGGACTGATGGATCAGTGGTTAAGAGCACCCAGAAGACCCTCATTCTGTTTCCAGCATGCACATGGCTGCTCTCAACCACCCATAATTCCAGTTCCCAAGGATCTGATGCCCTCTTCTGGCTTCTGCATGCACATGGTGCACAGCCATACATGCAGGCAAAACACTTATACCCGTAAAATAAAAAGAAATAATTTTTAAAAAAGACCCTACAAAACTGTCTTATAACCTGTATGCTAGAATTAACAGTACATTTTTGTTAGACACTCTTTAAAAAGGGGCCCACATGAAAAATCAATATTTTGGGGAGACTTGCTGATTTATTAATTTTTTTTCCTTGTGGTTTTTCAAGACAGCCCTGGCTGTCCTTGGAACTTGCTCTGTAGACTGGGATGGTCTTGAGCTCACAGAGATTCATCTGCCTCTGCCTCCTGGTTGCTTGGATTAAAGGTGTGTGCTGCCACCACTCAACTCAATTTATTAAATATTTATTATATATATTCACTATGTGAAAGCTGTAGCATTAAGAAAGATGGATAAAAGACAGAGCTGTGGTAAACAGAGCTCCTGCCCTCACGGAGCGCTTGAGGTTAAAGAAAATGTGAAGACAAAGGCCCAAAGGAAAAAACTAAATTCTCACTTTAACAACCAGGCTAGGTTCTTCCAGCCTGACCTTAATGGTTTCTGGTGTCTTATTCAGACACCAGGGCCTAACTCCTAATGACCCTATAGAACTTACCACTTAACAAAATAGTGAGAAGCCAGTCTGGCTAGCTACCCCGCAGGACTGACACACAAGATGAAGGCCAAGTAGCGTTACCCACTTTCCACCTGGCAGTTCCCTCTCCCTAGGAGCTTGCCTGCTGCCTCTTTGCAATGTATTTCGATATATTCTCCCTCTGTCTTTTCATGTGCTGGGTAAATTCTTTTACCTCTTTCTTATGCCTACTGCCTGACACTGAATTCTAACACACACACACGCCCACAGAAATACTCGCGTGCACATGGGCACACACACACACACACACACACACACACACAGAATTTTAATAAGATGCAGAATGTGATGAAGGGTTTGGTTTAAAAAAAAATCAAATTTCCACAGGAATTCCATGGAGGTAGGAAACACAGAAAAATCAGAAAGAATTTATAAGCACATTTCCAGAAACTGAAGAGAAAAATATTCACTCAGAAATATATTTAAATAACCCACGTTACTATGCAGAGTCTGTCCGAGGTGGAAACACATAGAAAAGGTGCCATTTTGGTCATGCAGATGGGGTTAGGACCTTGGCTCCTCACTTCAGTGCCTGGCTGGGCGCTGCTTGCAGAACTGCAGAACTGAAGCCTTCCAGGGAGGGGCCAGCTTTGCAGCATCTGCCCTGCCCCAGGCCCCCTGTTTAGTTGCTTCCCATGTCTTTGATCCTACGGATGCTGCCTTCCACAGGACTTAAAAGAAACTGGGCATTTGTTCAAATATCTTGCACGAATTCCTGAAAATTCTCACATTCTGCAATAAAGGTAATGAGGCTTATGGAGGGAAAGTAGGGCAAAGGACGCACCACTCAGAACTCAGGCAACTTTGTAATTGGTCCATCATCAGACACAGTAACCCAAATCGGAGTCAGTGAGCTGGAAGCTGGAATAGGCCGCCCATTAGGACCGGACTGTGCTTCCAACAGGATTAAATATGCACAGCATAATAGAGCAGGTACCCAGGCTCTCGGCACAGTGGAGGCCCTGAGGAGTAAAATACACAGAAGAAGTGAGCCATCATAGTGTGAGACTGGGGTCGTCAGCGGGGTGCACATCTCCAGGGAGGCGGTTTCAATCGCAGGCATTCATTCAAAATTAAAGAGAAAATGAAATGGAAAGCCATGCAGAGCCTTTCCCACTGCGGTGGTTATTTTTCTATTTCAGCTTTTCTTGCATTGGGAATAAATCTGCGTGAAGCAATACGGCTTCCACATAATACTGTCACCAGCCCCCTGCTTTCTAGTTACAAAAGAGCTTACTCATGTTCTAGAAACACATTTTACAGCAGACCATAATGCTGCAAATATTAAGATATAAACTAGGAGAGAGACCCTCTATCTCTGAAGGATAAAAATTTCATTACATCAGAGCTCTTGGTCTTAAGATTAGTTTCTAAATTAGCACACAAATAAATGGGCTTCATTATGTCATTGTTGTACTATTCTAGTTAATCTCCATTGTCAGTTTGATGAGATCTAGAGTTGCCTGGGAGGTGGCCTCTGCATGCTAGTGAAGGATTATCCTGATTAGGTTAACTGGAGTGGGAAGGCCTGCCCACAGTGGGCAGCTCCATTCCCTAGGCCAGAATACTAGCCTGAATTAAAAAGGAGAAAGTGAGCTGAGTAGCAGCAGGCATTCATCACCCTCTGCTTCCTGATGCCCAAAGTGATACCTGGAGCTGATTTAGTCTCAGTAACTTTTTCCTTCCTGTGATGTGCGGCCTTGAACCGTGAGCTGAAACATGCCCATTCTCTTTCAAGTTGTTTTTGCCCTTCCCTAGCCCCGTGCTTCTCTTTGGCTAGTGTTCTCCCTTCCTGCGTGCCTTTCTGCTCTCCTGTCATGTATATTCTATTATCCCCCTTCCCCAAACCTTTATAGTTCCTTCCCCACAATGGACCTCTTTCTAATTTTATAACCTATACCTCCATCCATACCCATCCATCTACACACACATACACACACACACACACACACACACACAAAGCTAAACATCTAGAGAAACATATTGTAATTGTCTCTTTGATTCTGGGATACCATGCTTAACATAATCATTCCCATCCACTTTCCCTTATTGCTGAACACAATTCATTGTGTATATAAACGATATTCCCTCAAACTCTTGTTGATAGACATCTAAGCTGGTTCCAGATCTCAGCTATTCTAAACAGTTTTAACACAGGGACATGCGTGCATCTCTGCTGTAGTTCTGAAAGTCGTTTGGGTGGATCCCCAGCGGTAGTACAGCTGGGCCATATGCAGTTAGTTCTCTTTGCAGTTTTGTGAGGAGCCCCCAGGCTGGGTTCCTACAGTGAATGCATTAGGTTTTTGTTGCCACCAGCAGTGAATCGGGGATGCCCTTTGCCCTCATCCCTTCCTTTGCTGTCAAAAGGCCTTAGCTCTGTATTGTGTTCTGTGCTCAATGTTCTATGCGCAGGTTGTTGTTCAATCCTAACAATAACCTTATATGGCAAGCAACACCCCCACCCCCTTTCTTTTCCTGTGGGGGAACTGAGTCTCGAGTTAAGTACCAGATTGCACATTCACAGCTATGACTGTGTTAGCTTTCAGGCCTGGGGATGGTGGCTAACAAGCGTGTGCCTTGTTATGGCTATGCCTTGTTTGGCTATGGAAGGTGGCCACAGCTTGGACGGCTCCCTTGTTGCCACCCCTGTATATCTTCATAAGCTTCTTTTGGGGAAAGAAGGGCTTTTTGAAGCTGCTACATCTCCTGTAGAGACCTTGATATGTTCTTTGTTTTATTCCAGTATGAATGGTTCCTGTTTCCTCCCCAAGCCTACAGACACTACATTCCTCAAGGGTCATCAGCTTAGCTCCATTTGCATAACTGAAAGTGTTTAGAACTCTGAAAGTCAGGTTAGGTTGGCAAATGTAACCAATCTGAACAACTCCACTTTAAAACAATAGATGAAGGAGACCAGTAAATCAAGTTGAGGACATTGCTTTGACTTTCTCATTAGCATGAGGAAGGAATGGCAATGGTCCTCCTGAAGCTCTGCATGGAACTGCTTGAGCATCAACAGACTCAGGAACGTAAAAAGCAGAATATAGCCTCTACTTACAAGGCAGTCAGTCACATTATATTAGGAAGCACACATAGTCTACAAATTTGTCTCAAGTATCTGAAAGGATGGGTATGCAATACACAAACCCTGTGCCATTTTCCGTGAGGGACCTGACAGATACAACTTTCTGTATCTGCACAGGGAGCAGTTATTCTAGAACCAGGCCTTCCAGAATCCCAAAAGACAACGTTTTAAAAACACCGTGCAGAACAAAACATTGAGCTTCAAGGGGCGGGGGTGTAAACCCAACCATATTCTAGGTGTTGATGCATACCAGTTTGATGCTTCTGAGCCCATGGGTTCCCTACGTTTCCTCCCCAGCACTGAGGAATCCAGGGTGTTCAGTGTTGGCTTCCTAATGGTGAAGACTAGATCAAGCTTTGATTCAGGAAACTGAAAATGGGACCGAGAACAGCGAGTGAAAGGTCATGAACTTGGAAAAGAAGGCTCTGTAACATGGGACTTGGGGAGTCTGCGTGGAAAATGAAAGACATCCCATGTAGCCTGTCTACATTGCTTTAATGGTGGTGGCTGGCCAGGTTTTGTGTTTAGCAAGGCAATTTTAGGAAGTAGTATGCATGAGACTTGACTGCTGCTCATTTATGGCTTCTCTGTCTCTTCTAGCTTTCCTCAAGAATCACAACACAGTATGGTGGGGTGGTCGGATGCACAGACCCTGTGATATCATCGTGACTTGGCTCCCAACATCACAAATCTAGGGAGGGAGACATGGCCAGAAAACGGATTTCATTTTGCATGCCAACAACTATCTAAATGATGGGTAGTTCTTGCTGGCCCAGAATATTGTGCTGGAAAAGATTTCAAGGTAGCCTTCAGCTACTGGGGAAAGGTGCCAGCCATGATAAAATGTGAGCATGCAGGTCTTATGGGTGTCAGCTGTGGGTCAGCAACAAGATAAACAGTGCTCTAACTAGCTGCAACTAAAATCTGCCAGAATCTTAGCTAGTTTAAAATAAATGTAGCAATGCTTGCTGACACTCTGGGCACATTTTTGGCACATACTTAAGAACTCTGATTGGCACATGTAGTTAGAATGGCTATTCCCATCTTTGGCACTATGGATTACTTGGGCCGGGTAAGTTTTTGTTGCTGGGGGTTGGGGGGAGCTACAATCCTGGGCATTGTGGAGGTATTTGTAGCCAGCTTCCCTGGCTTCCCTCTTTTAGCCTTTAGCCTTTATCCTCCTGGCAGCTAGAAATCTTTCACATACACGGTCCCATTAGAAGACACGATATTTGAAGAAGGGAGAGAACTGAATTAATTTAAAGGAGAGTAAATCCGAGCTGTGATCATTTTAGTCTTTGAAAGATGCTATTCGGGCTTGTTCTCTGTGACCCTGGAAGAAGCAAAACCCCCGAGTGACAGCTCTGGGGGACAGATTAAGACCCATACAGAGCTCCCTGGCCCTGGCCTGAGATGGCAGCTCCTCATCACTAGATGCACTTGCAAAGGTGGTTTTGTAACATTAGATTAAAAAAAAAAAACCTGAAATTTTTGAATGCCCATTTATATCGTTACGTGATTCTGTGATTTGATAGTTCCCGGAATTTGTTCTGACCTTGTCTTTGCCACAGTTCTGCATTATGTACATACCTCACACTCTTGTTCCTATTATAACAGTGACAACTGATACCTCATTCAGCCCCCATAACTGTGTGAGGCAGGGGTCTAATGTGGAGTAAGTCCCTGAGCACTCTTCCTTGGGAAATCAGAGCAAGATTAGACATTGGTAGAAGACACCATCACCTTTAGTCTTAGCTGCTGTAATGTAAGCCTGGTGTTCTGTAAACACTTGCTAGCCATGTGCTCTGCACAGTTATAACCATGGGAAGGACACACAGTTATATACAGATTGAGAACAGCATTCATCTTGCTTGGCAGGTGTCTTTTGTCTGGGACTGTGAAAGGAATGCTGAGAAGGGAGTAGCAGATGGAAAATTCCAGAATAGTAATAAGCAGATACCTATCCCTAGACAATATTTGAGTTGGCAGTAGACCCGTCCTTTTCATCAGTAGGCCAGTTCTATTTGCAACTGCTCCCTGATTGCTGTGAAGCACACATGTCATTGTCCTGGTAGTTTCTACCACACAACCAGAGACAGACAAAAGGCAACACAAGCTCTAGTCCTTCCTGTATTTCCTGTTCTCCATGCCAGGGAAGGGGGACATTCCAGAAGATCCCTTCAGCAGTATAACTGACTCCATTGTGCTTAAAAAACAAACAGTTCGGATATTTTATGACCCTCCTTTGAAGAAAGACCAGTACTGTTGGGAAGGCCAGCCAGCTCATAAGCAATGTATGCCATCACAACCAAACAGCCTCCTAACTGTAAGTTCTCCAAACAGGGTTAGGAGAGAGATGCACACACCATACTCCCAAGCTTCTCCTGACCAAGCGGGCGTCATCCTGGAAGGTCTTCTGTTTGCTCACAGTCCCTCCACAGGTCACCTTGCCCTCTTCATCTTATTTATTCCTTTGGCTCAGCCATAAGTGTAGGCAGGAGCATGGCTTGGCTGGGCTATCATGGCTGGAACTGAAGAAATGGGGGTGGGGTGGGGGTGGGGGTGGGGGTGGGGGGAGGGTGCTGCTATGCCTCTCCTCTGTCAACCCTTCAAGAGAGCTAGCTTTCTTCCTATCTGAGGCTCCCAAGAGCCCAAGACATAGAGTTGAGCCATGCTGTCCTCCAATACCCACACCACATCCAATACTTACTCCACAGGGTTGTCGAGAAGAGCCAAATAAACAACTTAAGCCTACTAATGTTTAATGTTTAATGTTATTAGCTGTTATCGCTAAACTGTAAAATTAATGTTTATTTTTGTAAACCCTTCCACTATCTCCAAGTTCAAACTGAGGCTAGAGTTTAAATCCATTTTAAAATGCCCCAAGCTCTTTTCCTCGCCTTTCTCTCCTGGAACCCGCCACCTCACCAAACAGGTTTGTTCACTGCCTCCTTTTGCTCTTTCTCTGCTTAGAAGAGCCATCATCCTCTGTGGATTTTCAAAAGCCATCCAAAGTCTGTCTCAGGCTCAGGCACCTGCCTGGGTAGCCAGCCCATAGCTGCCCTCCTGAGTTCAGGTCGGGGTAGGGGTGGACCTCAGAAACCTCGGCCTGTGAGAGAGCAGACAGGCAGGGCAGGCGCTAGGGCACCCTTAAGTGCCCAGGGGTGGAGACAGGAGAGAGGGGAAAGAGAGCTGCTCTTCTAAAGAGAGCAGAGTTCCATTTAGCCCCCACCATCGAGGTGTAAGTCCCTGGGGTCTGGGTCTCAGGCAGACGTATGGCCAGTGATCTATAATCAAGGTTACCTTTGCAATACCCTAAAGCCACAGTGGCTCTTTTGACTTCCCATCCCTCTTCTTGCCTCCTGGGAACCCAGGCCTGTCACTGCAAAAGACACAGAAGCCTGTGGGCAGGTCGCCTCTCAGAGAACCTTGCCCCAGGAGCCAGTTCACCGTTTGCTCATTAATAAAGCTGGGGACAAAGCTCATCTGTGTCCCTGGAGCTTTTCTCTGCCATGTCACATGTCCCCCAAACCCTCACCCCCCCCCCCCCCGTCTTAGCGCTCTGGTTCCTCTATGCTATGAAACAGGACACACTAGTTAGTGTCAGGTTCTGTCCACGCGGAGGCTTCTGTCGCTCACTATGTCAGGCACACCAGAATGTCTTCCATGAGAACAGACTCTCACACGCTGCAAGCCAACAGGAGGTCAACATTTAAGATTTAATTATTTTTTATGTGCATTGCTGTTTTTTACCCTCATGAACGTCTGTGCAAGAGTGCCAGATCCTCTGGAACTGGAGTTACATGCAGACAGTGGTGAGCTGCCATGTGGACGCTGGGACTCGAACCTAGGAATAGTAGCCAGTGCTCAGAACCACCGAGCCATCTCTTCAACCCAAACAGGGAATATATTATTCAGCCTTCCAAAAGGAAGTCTTCTCAGTGCCCACCCTTAGTTATTGGAAGGTACATTCTCATATTTGAGAGTTGGGCACAGTCCTGCAGATATGGCCTTATAAAGCTTGTGAGAATCCAAGTGTAAGATCAGGCTGCCAGACCTATCCCATGAAGTCCTGGAACCACAGTCACCATAGGCAAACAGCCCCGGGAGTACTCTGTGTCCTTGGATTGCTCCCTTTGTACTCTGGGACTTCCCTGATGACCCTTGCTTGATCTCACCAAGGATCAACAGCTGACCTTAGGTTGACCCCTTTGGTGGGCCTGACCATCTGTAAGGAACATATAGAAATTTCCCTGAGCCACCGGCATGGGATCTTGTCTCTTCCTCTTTCCCGGGGCCAGGTTAACCTAGAGCTCGCCTCATGAAGTCAGGTTTTCTCATTTTGCCATGTTCCATTTCCCCAGGCTAACTTCTGGGAATTAGCTTTGCTCCTACAGATCCCTCCTGGTAGGAACTCCAAGCCTGAAACTGTATGCCAGAAGGCCCTGTGTCTCCCACATAGAGTCTCAAATTCTACTTCTTCATTTTGGGGCTACCTTGGTCTACTGCAGCTGACTTCCTGGCATAGACCCAGGCACAGGGCTATCATGAAATTAAAACTTTTCCTTTTATAGTTAAAAATGTCTGCACATTCAAATACTTTGATTTTACCTTGAAAAAAGGATTTGATTTAAATATAAAAGTATTGATTAGACCATAGAAAGTAGGGAATGTATATCACTCCTAAGTGTTTAAAAGGTTCACACACATATACATTCAAGAGTTTACATGGATCTGGGCTCCCCATCTCTATGCTCTAACCCTTATGAGTAACTTTGGGCCCTTCAATATACACAGCTGTTTCTTGCCGCTATGCCCGTGTTCATGCTGATATTCAAGTCCGTGGAGCACAGCATTTAATAATTTAAGAGTGATTTTATAATGCTTGTTAAATAAAGGTTCTGCCTTGCAGACAGTTTCCTTCAGAGTGTCTAACACATGGTTTCCTAAGCACATAGGATTAATAAATATTCATACTGTGCTACTATGGGAAACGAAACCATTCTGAACTCTTGGAGCCATTTATGGTAGAAATTATCACTCGTCTTTCTCGATAAAGGAACACAGTAGTTTTTAAGACTGTGAAGTGAAATCTTGCCGATGCTATGAATCATAACACAATGTTCTGGAACGTTGGAATAAGAGAAACCCAGTTGGCTCTGATCAAGGACGGAGCCAGTAACAGTGGCGGGTGATTACTTGTCAAAGCTGTCTTCTTAAACACTTTCTTCCAGAAACGAGGCACAAACTACAGTTCTCCCTCTAAGAGAAAGGGAGCAATGGAGGAGATGGAAGCTAAGTTTACAACAGTAAGGAAAACTAAATATCCTTAAAAAAAAAAAATCAACCATCTAACTAAAATGTACTCAAAATGCTGAATTGAACAAAACAAACTAGGGACTGGAGAAATGGCTCAGTGGTTAACAGCACTGTCTGCCCTTCCAGAGGTCCTGAGTTCAAATCCAGCACCCACACGGCAGCTCAGAACTGTCTGTAACTCCACTTCCAAGAGACCTTGATACCCTCACACACGCATGCAGGTAAAAACACCAATGCACAGCAAATAAATAAATAAATGAAAAACCAAACTAAACCACACATGCATAAATGTGAGTACGTGGCTTTGCTGGAAAGAGAAGACACAGAGGCTAAGAATGAAGCAAAATCATGAATTCAGATCAACAAGAGGGTGCTAACTGCCGCAGCTGTCCCCGTGTCCTCGCATGTTAGAAACATCAGAGACAAACATGAGGGCCAAAGAAGTTAAGGAACTTGTCTGGAGACTCACACGAGTGAGAACCCGTCGCCAGACGCAGCCACCTTATTTGAGACATGCATCTATGGAGTCTCCAGTCTCAAAGAATCCTAAACCAACAATCAGCTCTAAAGGGCCGGGTGCTCCAATATACTGCAAAAGCAAATGTCCTCTGAAGAAACACACTTTTTAGCCCAGACCTTCGAAGAATTTCAGCTGATAAAATTCTCACGGTAGAAGTTTATAATAATGTTAAGTCAGAAAATACACAAGGAAAACATTACTATGCATAGGAATTGATGGAAACAAAGACTGGATTTTAAAACAAGACGTTGGGTCCAGAAATTATTAGATGGAAAATATAAAATTAGCCTATGTAACATGTTAAAATAAGTAAACAAACACCAAGTGACAAGATAGATTAGGGGGAAAAACCTTAACAGATATCTAAAAAACAAGCCAAGCCCCCAAACAAACAAAAACAAACAACAACAGCAAACAAGCAATAAGCTCTGTGGTGATGGCTCACACCTTTAATACCATCACTCAGGAGGCAGAGGCAGAGGCAGAGGCAGAGGCAGAGGCAGAGGCAGAGGCAGAGGCAGAGGCAGAGGCAGAGGCAGAGGCAGAGGCAGAGGCAGAGGCAGAG
>NC_034593.1:90654568-90659565 GCF_900095145.1 Mus pahari | reverse complement strand
GGCAGAGGCAGAGGCAGAGGCAGAGGCAGAGGCAGAGGCAGAGGCAGGCAGATCTCTGAATTCGAGGCCAGCTGGGTCTACAGAGCTAGTTCCAGGACAGCCAGGGCTATACAGCTACACAGAGAAACCTTGTCACAAAAACAAACAAACAAAAAACCAGAACCAAAACAAAACACCAGAAAAACACAAAACAAACAAATAAACAAACCAAAACAAATAATCAAAACTTAAACTCAGCCGTCAGGCTGAGGAATAGGATAGACACATTTAGAAAAGAGAATTAACTAAGCAGGGCTCAGAGCTGAAGAAATCTCACACAATGTGATACAGAGAACCCAAGAGAGCAAAGTTAGGAAGAGATGCTAAGATACGTAAAGACCAGAATGGGAAATTCTATGTCTAGTGCAGGGCAGAAGGCAAAAGGAGAGATGAGGCAAGATTGATCTCGGTCCATGTTTATGGGAGATCACAAGTCCTCTGGTGCAAGAAGCTCGATAACTCTCCAGTGGAAAAGAAAACTGTAGCAGGAGACTTTCACAGTGAAAACTGAAAAAAACAGGAAGACCCAAAAGATTATGCACAGTAAGAGGATTGACAGGTCCGCCTAGAAACGAATGTCTAGTGGACCTATAACTTACTTTCCATAGTAACAAAGGAAACCAGGAAGATGATGGAATGCCCCAAAAGTGCCGAGAGAAAGGGGTGTGTGTGATCTGAAGTGTGCCTGAGACATGCACGAGTATTCTGGACACTATTATGAGATATAAAGAATGTAGTACCCACCAGCAAGGCTTTGTGGCTTTGTGTCCATCTGAGAGACTCCTACAGGCAGCCATAAGAGGTTAGAAGTACCATTTATTTCTCTAGCCAAGGTAGAAACAGCCCCCATGGCCACCCAGAGTTTTCCTCAGACATAATGGATGGGTGTGAGGAGCAAACCACAGATGAAACATTGCTATCTGGGGACCCAAGGTCCTGACACTTTGAGGAATGCACTGAAGGAAGCATCTCTTGGTAAAACATTAAGCAGAAGCCAACTGAGCATGCTCTCCTAGCCTCAGAAAATCAGGGCAATGTCCCCAAGCAACACATAACAAGGGACTGAAGGCAAAAGGGAAAATTTAATGAACTTACTTAGAAAATTAAGATCATGAAAACTAGAAGCTAAAAGAAACTAACTACATATGTAATAGATGAATTTATTGTACATGTATATATAATATATACATATTGACATATATACATGTTGCTATGTAATATAATATATACATATATAATATATTCATCTATTATATGACATTATATATAATCTGTTTTTAATTTGATTTTTTAAAATTGTTTTTATTTATTTTTTACATTCCAAATGTTGCCCCTCTTCCTGGTTCCCCCTCCAAGAGTTCTTCACCCCATCTCCCCTTCCCTTGTCTCCGAGAGGGTGCTCCCTCCACCCAGCCATCCACCTACCTTCCTCACCCACCCATAGTTTCATCTTTAGACTTTGGCTTGCCTAGTGATTGGCATTGGTGGCCACCATTATCACCTTTTAAAAATAATCGTTTATTTTTACCATTGCCATCTTTTTAAAGGCTTAGGCATTGCTTCTGAGTTTAAGAGAGCAAGGGGGATTTGAGGTTCAGCAAGGAACTCTCTTGGCTTGGCATCCTTTTCCTGATATATTACAGCATTGTGCATGTTGCAGACATGGTAAAAAATATTAGTTTCCTTTATATACTAGTTAGGTTCGTGTCAACTTGAGACATCTGAAAGGGGGAACCGCAGTTGAGAAAATGCCCCCATAAGATCCAGCTGTATGGCATTCTTAATTAGTGGTTGATGGGGAGGGCCCAGCCTATTGTAGATGGTGCCACTCCTGGGCAGGTTGTCCAGGGTTCTATAGGAAAGCAGGCAGAGCAAGCCAGCAAGCAGTGACCTTCCATGGTTTCTGCATCAGCTCCTAATTCAGGTTCCTGCTCGATTTGAGTTCCCGTACTGACTTTGGTGATGAACAGTGATGTGGAAGTGTAATCTGAATAAACTCTTTCTTCCTCAGGTTGCTTGGGTCATGGTGTCTCCTCTCAGCCACAGTAACCCTGACTAAGACACTGTCCACCTGACAAGAGACGAGAGCGAGGACTGTGGACGTGAAGAGCACACACTTCAAGGTTTAAGAGGCAGAGCAGGGTGGGCAAGGGGAGGGAAGAGCTGTCCAGAGATACTTAGAAGCAGATTCCACCGGGGCCTGAGAACTGAATAGGCCTGAACACATGGCTTCTCCAAACTTCCCTTAGTCTAGAAACCTATTAGCGTTGCCTCTCACCAGCCCAGAGATAGAATAGCAACGAATTAGCTCCATAGTTCTATATTTCTTAGTCTCATCCACTCTTTAGGCATATTTTATTTGAAACAAGGACAAAAAGATACTCTCATCTTTTAATAAAGTACATCAGTTCTGGCAGACACTGAGGTTCTCAGGAAAGCTCAGTGTCTGTAGCAGACAGACCAGGGCTTCAGAAGAAAAGAGGCCGGGCTGCTGGGGCTGCTGAGCCGTTTCCTAGCCAGGCAACCCTCCAAGTAGCTCATGCAAGTCACAATGGCAGACGTTTTCTCAGACTTCCATCAAAATCGAAATCTAATCGGGTTAGGGATTTTCACACCATGGCCAAAGGTGGCATTCCTAGTGGGGAATTCACTGCTCGGGACAGTGGTTCCCAGTTCCAGGGACCCATTTTCCCAAAAAATATTGAAAAGAGTAGGGCTTTGAGACATAAGCCATTAAGAGAAGGCATAGTCTGGACTCAGTCCTGGTTTGGTTTCTGGGCTACGTTGTTGGCTTGAAGGGACAAGAGGCTGAGGCAGCTGATGTGAGAGTCAGCTAGTTAAATGGGAAACACAGGGCTGCACAGCCTAGGGTGGACAGACAGTGGGACAGCTCCAGGACCCAGGGCTGCAGCAACGTCAACTGACACCTTTCCTTCAGGTCCCTGCTCCCTGCCTCCTTCTCTTCCAGCTCATTGTTATTTGGAAGCAAGCTTCTTCTCAGGCCTTCTCAGTATCTCCCTTGCTAGTTTACAATGCTACATTTTATGTTGGGATTGGAGGCTGAAACTATGAAATGGACTATTTATTTTAAATCATGGATAGGGAGTAGAGATTGGGTAGAGAACAGTGTGGAAAATGAGGAGAAAGATGTCACGCTCAGGGCCTCTCCTCAGCACAGATGTCCCTTATACATTCACCAATGCTCACGAAGTCGAGAGCAGCATAGTGGGGCATGTCTGAGCTATCCAGACCCCAGGTGGGCCCTGTTTTAGAAATCCCTAGAGCAGACTCCGGGATGCTTACTATTTTCACATTTGGTGACTAAGATTTCTAGATGACTTCTCAAACTCTTAAAAAAGGAGCTTTGGGGGTGAAGAGATGGCTCGGCGCTTAAAGTATGTGCTGTTCTTACACAGGACCCAAGTTTGTTTCCCACAATTCTATGTTGGGCAGTGCACAGTCTCCTTTAATTCCAGTGTGTGCGAAGTCTGTGTGTGTGTGTGTGTGTGTGTGTGTGTGTGTGTGTGTGTGTGTAGTGTGTGTGTGTGTCTCTGTGTATGTATAGTGTGTGTGTTGCTGCTCTCTTCTGGACTTCACGTGTGTACCAGCAGTCCCAAGTGTACATACCATATACAGGCACACACATATACTTATAATTAAACTAAAATAATTCTTTTTCTTTTAAATGAGCTATTTTCTAGCCACTTTCATCAGTTAGACAGTGTAGTTGCCTCTCTGTAATTTGACTCTGTGTGTGTGTGTGTGTGTGTGTGTGTGTGTGTTTCCCCTTTCAGGTATTTAGTAACCCTTTGCTCCAAGAAGCACCCCATAGCTAGACTTCAGCCTCCTTTCTCTTTTGCATGTTTCCTCATTCTAGATAATTTCTGAGGGAAGCTAATGGTAGCATCTCTGGGTCCTCGTTGTGCCCAGTACAGCTCTCCCGTTGGACGTTACCACATTGTGCGAAAGTGATTTGTTTCTACATCTGAGTCTCCTCTGATCTCAGGAGGGTTTTTTTTTTCTTTTTTCTTTTCTTTTTTCTTTTTTTTTTTTTTTTGAGCAAGAACTATATCTTTTTACTTTTGTGCAGTAAGGTGTTAAATTTAAATTTTTGAATTGGAGTTCCAATATACAATAGCTGCTGCATGCCAAAGAGGCACTGCCTCATTACGTAGAGCTTAAAAGGGAATCTTTGACGCGCTCCCGTAATTCTTAGCCACATCACTCACACAAAGGATATAAAAAGGGTTCATGGTAGGAAGAGAAGATTAGTGAACATATTTCTTTGGAGAATCTTTTTTTTTTTTCCTGTGCTGTGAGAATATCCCTCTTTCTCTTCCCAACATACGGATATGTGCTTTAAAGAGCTTGTTAGGCATTTCTCATGAGGTGAGCTGGGGGAAAACATGAATTAGAACCTAAATTATATTTGATAATGTTAATGTGCTCTAGAACAGATAAGAGAGGGGAAGGTGGGAGACAGCGAGAGACAGAGAAACAGGAGAGAGACACAGACACAGAGAGACAGACAGAGAAACAGAGACAGACACAGACACAGAGAGACAGAAAAAGACAGAGACACAGAGAGAGATGTGGGGGTTGGGGGAGCAGGTGGCCGGAATAGAGATCTCTGCCTGGAAAGTCAGCGCTGTCTTATGCAGCAATGCACATGGGTTTTCCCAGCAGGCTGGACATCCCAGAAGGGTAAACCAGCTCACCAAGAGGGCACCTGGGAAAGGGGGCTGATGTAGTGAGTCATGCCAAACTGAATGTTCAGGGACTCAGGGTCAGGGAACCGAAGAAGACAAATTTTCGTAAGTGGTCTGACTCACCCAGACATCTGAAAATGCTGAACTGAGCTAACATTAGCTAAACTCAGTGGCACACACCATCTATTTCAGGTAATGTCTCCGAGAGAGAGAGAGAGAGAGAGAGAGAGAGAGAGAGAGAGAGAGAGA
>NC_034593.1:90652666-90654348 GCF_900095145.1 Mus pahari | reverse complement strand
TAAATATACACCCACATGGAAGGTCAGATTTTGTGCTAGGAATATAGCTCAGTGGCAGACGGTTGCCCAGCACATGTGTGAGCTGTGAACCGTGAGCCATGAGCCGTGAGCCGTGAGCCGTGAGCCGTGAGCCGTGAGCCGTGAGTTTGTTCTCTAGTACTGTCTCTCACAGGCTCCTAGCTATCACATACAAGGAAATTCTTTTCAAGATCCCCAGAACTTATCTTATTGAAGCCACATAGACTCCAGATGTCTCGTGACCCAATTGATGACACTGAGTCAATCAAGTGAGTGAGGCACTTTGAAAGCTAAGGCAGTGTTACAAGTTCAAGGCCAGTCTGGGAGACCTAAAGAATTTCAGGCCAAGTGTTTACTTAACAAGATCCCATCTCAAAAACAAAGCAAAAAGAATAAACATCAACACAGCAGCCACTTTATGCGAAGCCATCGAACAGCTAGGAAAATCCTAAGAGGCATTCATTATACAGGCAGTGAACAGCTGAGGTGGCTTGAATTTGCTTGGCCTAGGGAGTGGCACTATTAGGTGTTTCCTTGATGGAGGAAGTCTGTTACTGTTGGGGTGGCCTTTGAGTACCTCCTCCTAGCTACCTTGAAATCAGTCTGTCCCTGGCTTTCTTTGGATGAAGATGTAGAACCCTCAGCTCCTCCAGTACCACATCTGCCTGGATGCTGCCATACTTCCCATCATGATAACAATGGACTGAACCTCTGAATCTGTAAGCCAGCACCATTTAAATGCTGTCCTTTATAAGAGTTGCTTTGGTCATGGTGTCTCTTTACAACAATGAAAACCCTAATTAAGACAACAGCAAACCTTCCTTTAAAAAATTCCACTTTCTCAACCTCTATCTGTATAAGATTTTTTTTTCTTTATGAAGCACCCCCTGCCCAACTCTCTGAAAACTTTTTCTGATCTCTTTCCCTCTTCTCGTCCCTTGCTGTCTGTTTTCTGTCTTGTCCCTCACAGTCCATTCAGACTTCTCTGTGTGGCTTTCTCCCTTGGACTCATCACTGTGAGTTGGAGCATGGGAGACAGCAGAAAGAAACTGCTGTTTTCAATTGTCTCCTCAGATCCCGCTGAGGTCAGCATCAGGTGTTAGGGGAGCTGATGACCCTGAGACCCTGCAAGTCACCTTGCAGTAACTTTTATTCTTTGGATGACAATAAAGAAAGGAGAAGAAATAGCTGTCCTTGGTATCATTCCCAGTTGAAGTTCTCACTATGGCATTTTCTCTCATTAGCCACTGATATCCAGGTGAATGAGGAAAACCTTGCTAAGAGTGGAGCCTCCAATTAGAGCGAGGAGACTGAGGAATTGGCATCAGCAAAGTGGTGGGATGGATGGTCCCTCATATTCTCCAACAGCAATACTGATTTTATAGCTGTCGTGGACAACAGTGCCTCTACAGGAGTTTTGGCTTATGTAGGAAAATGCAAGGCTGTAACTATCAGAATTAGGGTTAGTTGTGATGGAATCCAGAAATACCCTCTTCATACATAAAAAAGGAGCCTGAGCTGGGGCGTGGTGGTGCATGCCTTTAATCCCAGCACTCGGGAGGCAGAGGCAGAGGCAGAGGCAGGCAGATTTCTGAGTTTGAGGCCAGCCTGGTCTACAAAGTGAGTTCCAGGACAGCCAGGGCTACACAGAGAAACCCTGTCTT
>NC_034593.1:90649006-90652401 GCF_900095145.1 Mus pahari | reverse complement strand
AATGTAAGACCTGAAAGCCTGAAACAACTGGATGGTAATACAGAGGAAAAAACCCCAGATGTTTTAGTGACAATTGTTAAACATAGGATGCTAAATGCAAAAAAAAAAAAAAAAAAAAAAAAAAAAAAAAAGCAAATGAGACTTCCTCAAGCTAAAACAGTTTCTATATCACTAAGGAAATAATCAATAAAATAAAGGGAAAACCACAGAAAGGAAGAAATATTTGCTAATCATATATCTGCATATATCCAATAAGGTTTAATGTCCAAAATACATAAGGAACGCACACAAGCCAATAGTAACCCCAATTAACCTTATTTTTGATAGGCGAAGAGGCTGCGTGGCCAACTAAGAGGTCTATGAAATGGAGTCTAATGTCACTAATCCTTAAGAAAGTACTATCCTACCCCATCCCCCACTTTTGAGACAAGATGTGGTGGTTTGAATATGCTTAGTCCAGGGAGGTTTGCCTTGTTGGAGGAAGTGTGCCACTGTGGGGTGGACTTTGAGACGCTCCTCTGCCTGGGAGACAGTCTCTCCTAGCTGTGATCAGATCAAGATGCAGAATTCTCATCTCCTTCTCCAGCACCATGTCTGCCTGGACAGGGCTATGCTTCCCACCATGATAATAGTGAACCGAACCTTTGAAATTGTAAGCCAGCTCAATTAAATATTGTCTTTGCCTCGGTCATGGTGTCTCTTCATAGCAATGGAAAGCCCTAACTAAGTCAGAAGTACTCTTATAGCATATGCTGGCCTTGATCTCAAAATCCTCTTGAAAATTCAGCCTCCTGAATACTGGGATTATAGGCCCCATGTCTGGCTGAAATACAACTCTAAACCTCAATGGGATAGTTCCTCCACTTCTTAGGAAAGCCTTTATCAGACAGGCATGTGGCAAGAAGCACCGACAGGGACATGGGGGGAAACGGACCTCTCTCCATTTTTGATGGGGATGTGAGTTCGCTGCTCCACCATTGTGGGAAACTACATGGAAAGTCCCCCAAATTTTCCAACGCAGCTACCCTCTAATCCAGCAAGCACACCTCTGAGTATGAATCCAAAGGAAACGACAGTATCTCGAGGAGGTGCCTGTACACTCATGCTCGTTGCGATGCTATTTCAAAGAGCTTCCACCCAGAAACACCCTGAGGGCTCATCAGCAGCTAAATGCACAAAGACCTTATGAGACAAATATACCATGGGGTATTACTCAATCTTAAGAAGAAGGAAACCCTACTACCCTTTGTGACAACATGAATTAACCTGGAGGACATTATCTTAGGTGAAATAATATAGACACAAGACAAATAATATGAGCTCGCATGTGAAAACTTAGAAGTAGAGAGGTGGGGTAGGACACCAGGGACTGGTGGTGGGCAAATGGGAAGACATGGGTCATAGGGTACTAGCTTCTATATAGAAGCAAATAAGCTCTAGGGACCCAACACACAGTTATGGTTAATGATATTAGACCCTCAAAACCTAATGAGAGAGTAGATTGTGTTTGTATCACACATACAGCATACACATACACACATGCACACGCACAAACACTCACACACATATATCCATACACACATTCACATGTCTGCATAGACATACACATGCACAAAAATGCTAACTGGAGTGAAAGGCACGCTCATTAACTCTACACAATGTCATTCCACAGTGTAGACCAAATGATTAATTCTACATGATGTCACTTCCACAGTGTAGATCGAATGGTCACATATGTGGTAAATACAGGATCTCTACATATCGGTTACACTTCAATAGACCTACATTGTGGTAGGGAGGAGAGGGAATAAGGCTAAGAAGCAAGCAGGAAAATCTCTAATATTGTGAAATGTGGGAACACCAGGCATAAAATGTGTTTCATTTCTCAAAGTGTTGGTCTCTCTGTCCTACATGCCTTCCCCTTAAGTTACTTGAAGTTTGACACCTCAGACTAGATATAGGTGTCAACTCGCAAACTCACGCTCCCCTGGAACTGTGGGAACAGATTGCAGGGCTGACGGTTTGCACTCAGTAGAAATTTCACAAGAGCCCATACCCAAGCAAAATGTGTGCTATAAATTACATGTATGACATTTTCCCTCACTAAGTGAGCACATGTGTTTTCCCTAACTCAGTGTGCTGTTACCAGCTGCCCCCAGGCAGTGATCCTGAGCCCCAGGTGTGCAACACCAGGTGCCTGGGATTCAGGATAAGCTGAGCACTTCCCAGTGCAACACCCTTGAGGAGCCATGAAAGCCACCGTCTTGCAAGTCTGTTCTTCTTAAGTGTATTTTCCTTGAGGGTAGAAAACGGTGAAGCTAGTGAATAGGCCACTTGTATTAAATGTAGATTTCATACTTTCTGCCTTGGACAATGAGTGTTTGCTATCAGACAAAGGGTTTATTATAGTAAGTGGGGTCTGGGGGTACGGCTCAGAGGAGGGACACTTGGCTTGCTTAGCTAGGTGTGGGCATAGGGAAGAAGAGTAAGTGACATTTATTGACATCAGGTCATAATGTGTTTGTTGCAGTTGTGAAAATGCGATGTTTTGTTGATCTCTTCACTCATAAACACAAGGAAGCGTAGTCAGTTTTGTTTGTTTTGCTTTGGTTAAAGTTTTAAGTCTTATCTTTCGTTTTAGGGGAATTCTCCCAGAGGAAGCGGCCCAGCCTTGCCAGCTTTAACTAGCAGAGCATTCTTTCTCATACTGACTCCTCTCTGCCAACGCTGGCAAGCTTCCCTCCTCAGGCACTTTACAGAAAGGCAGCAGGATGAGGCATCTGGGGGTTGGACTCCAAGAGGCTACTGGGAAGTCAGTTGTTACCCACCCCGGGAACTGCATTGAGGTGACTGACTCCTGAGAGGCCAACTAAGCCGGAGCACTTGACTTCCCCAGCACCCTGAACAATCTTGCTGACAGTAAAACCATACTAATTTTTCTAAATAAGAAGAGAACGAGGTTTTTGGAGGCAGATTGACCTAGGTTCCGCTGCATTTCCCTTGTGTGCTATATTAAGCAGTGGTGATCACGGCTAATATGAAATTGCTGATTGCTTCGAGAAAATGGTTAGGAAAGAAACTGTGGGCTCAACTGAGGCCTGCCATGGCTCCTAACTGCGTCCCTTTGCTCATTAGCAAATAATTCTAAAAATGACGTGATTTCATGTTGTCTAGTCACCCTTCCGAGGGCCCTCCTTTTGCTCTCTCCTGTCACTTCAAGCCTTAACTCACTCAGGTGAAAAAAATGAGACAATCACACTTGACTTGGAGTGGCCTCTTTGACTGATCACACCTGGCTGTGGTGACCTCTCTGACTGATCACACCTGGCTGTGGTGACCTCTCTGATCACACCTGGCTGGGGTGACCTCTCTGACTGATCACACCTGGCTGTGGT
>NC_034593.1:90646436-90648911 GCF_900095145.1 Mus pahari | reverse complement strand
GGTGACCTCTCTGACTGATCACACCTGGCTGGGGTGACCTCTCTGATCACACCTGGCTGGGGTGACCTCTCTGACTGATGTGACTGGTACACACGCTCAGACTTCTTCCTCCCCCCATCCTTACACCACTTCACAGTCTTTTCCCTTTGTCTGGATCTTCTTCCAATGTCTCCTTGCTTGGCTAATCTACACGCAAATTAAACTGCCTCCTCTAAAAAGTCTCTTTGACCACATTGTTCCACCATCACAACCAAGAAGACCAGGGAACTCTGAGACCGGCCTGAGGTGGTGATTGACACAGTGTACAGCCACTGGGTATCTGTTTATCTGTATCCTTTTCTTAGTCTGTTCCTAATTATTGAGGCTTCATAGTTCATTCATGATCACCGCCCTAGGAACTGTGATACCAGGTATGATAATATTAAATAAATAAATAGATAATATATGTAAATAAATAATAAAATTTAAATAAATAAATAAAATAAATAATATATGTAAAAACTCCTAGAAGCCGCTCAACAAGCATTTGTTAAATCAATGATGCATGCGGTACTCCAAGACAAAGGCTAGCTAGCACACAGAAGGAGCTCAACATTAGAAGCTGTGATTGTGAGGTGGTGGGACAAAGGCCACCTCTGGAGGTAACATGATTCTGCAAGATTCAAAATGTCAGGCTGTGACTCTGATAGGACTCCAGAAAGTCAATCTATGGGAGACAAACCGTGGTGGGTATATAGGATGCATTTGCGAGCCAAACTTCTGCTTTTTAAAGTTCAAGGTAGAGGGGGTCTTGCTGCCTTTTCTATGTTGTTGTTTTTGTTGTTGTTGTTTTGTTTTTTTCCCAAAGAACAACATGTAGATGTGCCTGGTCATACAGGAACGCTCTGTGTGGCCATCACCATCATTACCACGGTCATCTTTCATACTTCCCACATCCTGTGCTCACCATCCTACATGTCTCCACCTCATGTTATTTGAAGTTTGACATCTCTCTTAGACAGCACACAAGCCATCAGCTCTCTCTCTCTCATGCTCCCGTGAGGCTGTCAGAGTGGATGCCCGGGTCAGTGGTCTGGACTCCGTAGAGCTCTCACAGGAGCACACAGTGAGGGACACTTGCTGTCTTTTTGACAGATGAAAATATGAGACCTGGAGACACCGACTAGCATGGGACTGCAGTTTACACTTGGAAGGAGATGTCTGAAGAGAGGAGCAGTGTCCGCGACTCCCACGGCTCTCGTGGCCTCCTCCCCTTTCGCTCAGAGCACTGCATGCTTAAGATGATTTGACTTCCATATTTACAGGACAAATGAGACCTGAGGGTTTGAAATGGGATTCGGCAGGGTCAAGATTTACCACTGCATGCTTTTGAAGGAAGCCTAAGTAAAAGGCTTTATTTCCACCTCATAAGAAATCAAAAGGACTTGTTTCTTTGTGAATTTTTAAAATCCTAGGCATACCCTCTCTGGGTAGTGCCTTCTGCTGTAAGGACACAAAATTGCCAGGGCCTTATTTCATATCATTTAATCTTACCAAGCTATAGTCAATTACTATCATTAAATTAATTATGTGTTCTCACAGGAGAAACACCTTTCATCCTCTAATTCCCCAGAGTACCACGATTATTCCTAAATGTGTTTGACAAACACTGTCAAAATGCTTAGTCAGTGTAGAGTGTGGCTCAAACTGATGACCACTGGTTCTTAAACTAAGAACCAGACATCGACATTAAAGGCTCTCTCGGGGAAAAGAATTCTGGGCTGTGGGGAAGCAAAATGAAGGAGAGGGGGAGAGGGGGCAGGAAGGGACCATCCCTAGCAGTACTGATTTAGTTTGGCCAGCTCTGGTCACTGTACTCTGATGTTATCCCATGCCAACACTCCCATTCTATGTCTTGGACATTTTGCTACAGTGACTGCCAAAAAAAAACCAAACTCAAGTTCTGGCTGTGTGAGTGTTCAGTGTCCACCCAAGCATCAGTCGCCAGTGCTGGTGTATCCAGTGCTTCCTGCTTCTAGACTCATTCAACTTGCGGTTTCAAGCAGATCAGATGAACACCCATACACTGGGGTGATAACCACTTCCCGAAAAGAGGAACTAATTAGCAATTATAACGATGAGAGGGCAATAAAATGATACCCATGTTTGTCTAGTAAATCATTTGAGGTGAGAGCCATGGATGCCACCTAAGGATTCTCCTCCTGGTTTAATGAGGAAAGAAAGCCGCAGGTTAGGCACAGGCAAACACAGGGCTAACAAAATAGGGCAAACAAAAAAGACTTGTTGGAGAAGGAGAAGTAGGAAAAGAATGGTGACTTTGGGTATAAAATGTGTGGGATTCCTGGGAAGGAAATGCCAGTCTTTATGGTCTCCTGGGCACTTGCTCAGCCATGTTGTCTGAATGTCAGGCCAGGCTCTTGATGCTGCCCTGGGATGCTTTACTCAGTAATACACACACACACACACACACACACA
>NC_034593.1:90635828-90646161 GCF_900095145.1 Mus pahari | reverse complement strand
CACACACACACACACACACACACATCGCAGAGTGTCTGGCTGCTCCTTTCTCTTTCCCAGAAAGCAAGCTACACCTCCCTACAGCTGTCTCCAGAGAGCTGATAAGCAGTGGGTGCTGAGATCCTGCAGCTCTCGAAGAACTGGGTCCTTCCCTCCTCCCCCTTTGCTGCTACAAGCAAAGCCTGCCCACCTCCATACTCCTCAGACCCAAGATGGCCTGGAGTTAGAGTAGATTTTTGTTGTTGTCACTTATGAGACAGCCTCTTTCTATGTAGTCCTGGTTGTCCTGGGACCTGGAAGTCCTGGAGATCTTCTTGCTTCTGCCTCCCAAGTGCTGAGATCTAAAGTTTGTACCACCACGCCCAGCAGTAGCTAGACTTTTTAACAGCCCCTTCTTGACTTCTCATATGTAGACTGGGTCACATGGTATGAGCTCACCCTTGTCAGCCTAGAAGAGCAAGCAAACCTCTTGGAATGAAGGGCCTGACTCTCCCTTCCAGGGAGTGGCTCCAAGCTCTCACTCTTCCAATCCTTGAGAAATGAGGGGAAACTGAGGGTCATTAAAGGCACTTTCCCTTCAGGACCCCATCATGCTACCCATGATGACCATTTCAGCTAATGAAGCTCTTCCTGGGACCTGAAGAACTGCTCTCTCACTGCACGTTGGGATGCCGTAACTGTCAGTAAAACTCCTGCGTAGGGTCGATGCAGCTCAGCTTCCCTACTACACCCACAAGCCCCGTGTATGTAACAATGGCTGCTATTCTTTCCTGTTCTTTCCTATGCCCTGGAAACTCTAAGGTGTCCCGATGGATACTAGTAAATATAAAATTTGAAGATTGCGTTTTGATAGCACCAGGCTCATCATAATGGTTTCTTTACCTCCACAGAACTCTTTAAGCTTTTAGCACTGATATCCATGATGAATGGCGCAGATTAAACCATCTGAAATTAGGGCTATATTGGTCAGAAACAATTGAGCAGCTAGCTAGGTCTAGTGGCACGTACCTACAATGCCAGCAGCTGGCAGGCTAGGGAAAGGAGCACTGCAAGTTCAAGGATGGGCTGGGCTACATAGCAAGGCCCTGGTTGCTTCTAATTATGCCACTTAGTTATTTCCTTACAGCCATCTTAATACACATAGCTTTGATTTTTTCTCTCCTAATTCTCATTTCCAGGGGCCTTCCCTGGTGTATTGCTGACAGGACTGACAGCAGCAAACAAGATAAGGAGTCGGCAAGGGGAGGGAGGGAGTCAGGCACGAATGGTCCAGGGAGTCTCGAAGCTCTGACTGACTAGCAAACAAAACAACAGAAACTCTAACTAACACTCCTAGCCCTCAGCGCTTTTACATGTCTGAACATGACATTACTCAGCGCCTCCAAATTTGCTGGACTACAGAATTCTTCTGGGGGAAAACTGATTGATGTCACTTTGGGAAGCACTGTCTTGGGCACTACGTACAAACACTACTGAGTGCCCAAGTCATGCATGGTGGGACTTGGATCCAGATGATGCTCACATCCAACTGGACACTGGGTTGTGTACAATTGAAAGACTTCTTAAAAAAAGAGACAGAAGTGAGGGAACTCTCACCAGGTCTTGAGACCAAGTTTCTAAGAAGAGTGGTGTCATTATGGTTTGGATCTAAAACTGTCCTCCATGGGGTCACGTGTTTGAATGTGTGGTCCACAGTTGGGGTTACTGTTTGGGAAGGCTGTGAGGCTGGCTGGTGGATCAATGGGGGAAGGCCTCTGAAAGTTCTTTTTTATTTTCCTTCAAGATGTGAACAAGCTATACTCTTAAATTCCCTCTGCCATGGACCAAGTTGAGATGGAAATCGTGAGCCAACATAAATTGCTTCCATCAAGAGTTGTGTATTGGTGTCAAAAGTAACTAGTACAAGTGGCCTACCATGTCATTTTCTAACTGGGCAGGATTGCAAAAACAGATTGCTGTATAGGGCTCTGACTGCTGTGGCAGTAAGCAAGAATTCTTTAACTGTACAACTACTTTCAAATTTACTTTTAATAACACGAATGTTCAGTAGGAAAAGCAGACTATAAGAGGGTTCCCCAGTATCAACAACTGTTTAAAGTTATTTGCAATTTGACTTTAAAAGGGAAGAAACAGAAAAGAAAATAGTCCCAATGATTAATCCATGGATGACTTTGAGAAATTGTAACATTTCCTTAAATGTTACATTTGGATTTCACAGTGAAACAAAATCACACATTACATGGGATAGTAAAACACAGGTGCTGTGAAGGGGGGAAATGGGAAAAATGGGGGGCACTTTAAATGGGGAGGAGGAGGGAGAATTATACAAAGGGAGAAGGATGGAAGAGAGAGAAATAATAACACTAAGGGTATTTTTAAAGCTGTAGAAAAACATTTTATAAGCTTACTTAAACACATTCACACACACATACACACAAAGGAGTTATACCACTTAGGATGATAATATTCCATCAGCCAAACTAACAAAAGCCCTAGCACCAGGCATGGGAAACCCCCCTTTGATTCTTGTTAATGGGAGTCCAAAGGAGTCCAGAAAGTACAGGCAGTTTCCCTTGCCCTGATGCTTTCCAGAGAGGGGTGTGAGAGCCCGTAGTTGGAGACAGGGCTTGGAGGAATCAAGCTGGAACTAACCTGGAAGCCTACTCCTGAGGACTGGGTCACAGCTTCAGAAGGTTGCTATGCAAGCCACCAAGAGAGAAAAGCCATCAATAGTCCTTGACAGCTCTAGAACTGTGAACTATAACCATGACCCAGCCAGCAAGATACCACCGATGGTGCAATTGTGGCATTTTATCTTAGGGGTAGCCAACAGCTGTCTAAATGAACTTAAGGTCTGTTCATGCATGACACCGTAAATCTAACCAACCACCTGTAGGTTGGTTAGATCCTAGAGAAGAGCGTATTCCTTCCATTTCCTTAAGCCATTCAATATAACATCTAACTATTCTAAATACATATTCTTATACCCACATGTAAATGTAGCTCTCACGCCTCATCAGGGAAGCATTTTTTTTTTTTTAACAGATGGAGACTACTACAGAGAGCTACAACTAGTGAAAATGCAGGGGCCACATTATTCATTCAGTCCATACCAGACTATCCTCTGAGAAAATTCCAGTGCTTCCACATGAGAGAGTCATTTCAAAGACCACCAGGCTCTGAGCCCTTCTAGCCTGCTTACTGATCTTGGCAGAGTTGAAGGTCTGTGGTGGTTAGTTAGTTAGCTTAATCCAACTTGATTGGATTAAGAACACCAAAGGCACTAATAAATGCCTTGGAAGTATCTATGAGGGTGTTTCTGGGGAGGATTGACTGAAGGGGGGTGCGACCCGCTTTTGATTGTAGAAGGTGTCATCCCATGGACTGGTGTCTTAGACTGAATTGAAAAGGAGAAAGCCAGCTGAGTGCCAGCATTCTTTCTCACTGGTGCACTGAGAAGCGAGCAAGCCCTGCAGCGCCTACAGTCACGGAGGTTCCTGCCATCTTGCCTTCCTGACCATATTGACTAGCCTAACCAACCACCTATAGCTAAAGATTCAATTCTAGAGAAAAACCTTCCATTTTTTTCTAAATCATTAAATGTGATTTCTAACTGTATTCTAAATACCTATCCTTATTCCCACAGATAAACACACCTTTCACTACAGTGGACTCTATTCCCTTGAACCATGAGCCAGAATAAATCCTTCCTCTCTTAAGTTGCTTCTTATCAAATATCAGGTCACAAAGATGAGAAGAGTCATCAGTGGGTGATCTCCTAAAGAGCTAAAGTATAATCCTTCCAACAGACCTCTCTCCTTCCCCAGAAGAAGCAACCCACAGAGATTCCAAAATGTACAGGCATGCCCAGCACACAATGCTGTGGTGTGTGCATTTAAGGTATGCATGTACATGTTCACGTGGATGCACATATTTGTGTAGGCGCGTGCACACACATTCGTGTTAGTATGCAAGACTCAAGTCAGTGTCCTCTATTGTCCCTCCCCTTGTGTTTTGAGGCAGAGTCAGGCTCACAGAACCTGGAGCTCACAGATTGGGCAAGAGTATCTATAGGGACCCTCCCTTGTCTACTTCCTCAGTGTGAGGACTGCAGACACACGCGAACTTGCTTGGCTTTTCATGTGGGTGTTGGGAATCTGAGCTCAGGTTCTTGGGCTGACACAGAGAGCTCTTCAATGAAGGTGTTATCTTCTCAGCCTCAAAGAGCCCCTGTCTTAAAGCCTGTAAAGTTTTTCCTTGAAATAGCCACGCTCTTTACATATGATGATTAACTGTCTCAGCAAGATCCCAAACTCTGAATCTCAATGTTTCAAAATAAGGTACATGTGTAAGGCCAAGTGAAAACAGAAAGCATTCATAGCATAAATGCACTATTATAGCTAGTACTCAGGATAGCTTTGTGGTTTCATTTCGGCACCTGGTGGCCATTCATAAAGTGTCTTCTTATTCTTATTCAGGACATGGCTGCCACAGTCGTAGGAAGCTGGTGGAGGATGAACTTATTCATGGGCACAGGAGTTCCTCTGCCCGCGCCTTCAGGCAAAGCCTGGCCTGTGGGCTACTCTCAGTACAGTAGCACCACAGGGTTGTTCAGAGAGGCCCAGATGACTGAAGAGAACCCCTTTCTCCTCAGACCTCAGTGGGGGGATTTCTGTGCATAAAGGACACTCTGGAGGGCTGCTCTCCCTCTCTCCACCCTGCCTTACTCCCAAACACAGCCTCGCTCATAAGCTCTGGGCCAGCAGTGATTGGCAAGCCCAACCCCCACATTCCTGTGCAGTGTCCTTGTGAGGGAGCACCAGGTAGAGCTCCTCTGCAGGGAGCCCCACAGAGCTGGCCCCACCGGGAAGGTGTCTGCAGCTGCAAGGCAGAGCTTGGTGGGCTTTTGCTAAATCCCCACAAGCTTACATTAAAGGTCTTTGATGAAGGTCACCTGGCCTAAAGCCAATAGGAGGACAGCTCAACTTTCCCATTCACTGGCTTCTCCTTAGCCACAGAGACAGTCACCAGGACATGTCCTGCCTTCAAAGAAAAGAAGAAAGAACAGATGGGAAATGTGTTCTTTGGATAGGTAGAGGTGAAAATCAAAGATCAGCTTCTTGCTTGGTGTGATTCCTCCGCTAAGTCTCCCTCCACAGGGCTTTCCGACAGGACCTGCCTAGAAACGTCCCAAACTTTAAGAAGGGTATTTGACTGAGGCCGTTCTGGGGTCTATAGGATGCTCCTTCCTATACCACACAGTGCTTGCTTAATTTTTTTTTTTTTTTAATTTCTTTCTTGTTTTTTTTGAGCTAGGGTTTAGGCTGTCCTCAAGCTCGTGTTAGACCCCCTGCCTTGGCCTCTCCAGTACTGTGACCACAGGCATGAGCCACCATGCCTCGCTGTGCTCACTGTTTACTTGGTTGACTGTCCCATGCCTTAAAGCACTTTATGCCAGCCACTGTGAAGAAGGGCGGCCCCTGTGCTGATGCATCCTGCTCCTGGAGCTGGGAGTCCTTTAGCAAAGGAAAGAATCCATCATCAAACACAGCACAGGAGTAATGAGCTGGGTCCTTGGGGCAGAGGCAAGTTCCCTGGCTACGATGGTAACTGCTACCCCGGCTGCAGAGAAGCAGAGGCCGGTTCTAAGAGCTGGAGGCTCAGGTCACAGTGAAGACGGAAGGGACAAGGAAAAAGAAGATGGTGCTGTCGTGGAAAATGAAGAAGGGGCATTGCCGGGAGGTCACGGGGCATCTGTCCTGAGAGTGAGAATCTGTAAAGGCAAGCAAGAGAAGACGAGAGCAGCAAGTAAGGGGTGTGGTGATGTGAGGTGACACGAGGCACTGATAGGTGTACCATCTTGGTTCTGAGGGGAGGAAAAATTCAAGTGCGGGGAGGGAATCACAGCTGCACAGGTAGCTGGTAATGAGGGTTTGTTAGGTGTCTTATGAAATGCAACTTGCGTAATTGCCACAGGGTCCTATGGTATTAGCTCAGAGATGTCTCCCAGATCCTGAGCCCTGGCACAAAGAAGATAAGTAGCTTACCCAAAGCCAAATAGCTAGGAAGTAATTTAGACAGGAACGGACAGGCAGGTTAGCTCTGCTGTATTCAGAATTACCAGGATACCAAGCAGCTCAATCCCTGTAGACCAGTCTTGCAATAAAGTCTGCTGAGGAGGGAAAGAACAAGATGGAGTGGACAGGCAGGACTGCTTTGAGATTGAGAGACAGTTTTTCCTTTCTATGATGGAAAACCCTGACAGCTGGGCTGTGTGCTGACTGGGGCAATGGAGGTTCAGGGAAGATGGATGGCGGCAGCCAGAGTGCAGAAGCTGGGAGACTGAGAGATAGGGAGCGGGTGGGACTGACCTTTGATAGTGCTGGGTAAATCTGCACCCAGACATCTAGCCTGAGGCCAGAGGAAAGGGCAGCGGTGAATGTGGCAGTTGGGAAATGAAGAGACGAAGGAATACCTGTCTGCTAGTTTCCATGTCCTCGGTGGGGGATGAAGCCAGGCAATTATCTGAGACCACAGTGAGGAGAAGGGATGGGTTTGTAAGAGGACTGAAGAGAGACAGAGGTGGGATGCATGGAACGAGGTGGGATGCATGGAACGACCCGTTCTGGGAGCCAGAGGGGGAAGAAACCACAGCAAGGCATTAGGACAGGTAGATAAACGGTGCCATTTGATGAGCCCAGATATACTGATGCTGCCTCTCAAGTCTTCCTCTTGGCTTTTATTCCCTGAAATTTATCATTTTAAATCTATAGACAAAGCAAGAGAGGAAGCTTCTACCCACCCTGTCAGGGTCGTGCTGGGACTGGCAGAAATGTGCTGGAAACAAAACAATGTCACAGTAAATCTTGATGTATCCTAGGTTTGGAATTTCAAAAAGTGAAGGTGAAGATAACCAGAACCGGGGTTTCCTACCTGCGGAAACTCAGGGTTTACTTCCTGTGGAGACTCGGGATTTCCTGTCTGTGGAGACTTGGAGTTTCCTACCCGTGGAGACTCGGGGGTTCCTATCCATGGAAACTCGCACGTTTCCCTTCATCTCTATCAACGCCGATCCATTGCTCTTTTAAATATATCTTTAAAAGAAATGAGGCATGATAACTGACCTCAGGTGTCTGCCCTTATGCTGGGAAATCAAAGGCTTGAGTGGAACCGCTTTACAGGGCTCCATGATCCCAAGTGGATACCAGGCACCCAGGAGGACTATTAAGTGCGGATCGCTGGGCCCACTCCAGTTCAGTAGACTTGGAGGGGGCTGCGAATGTGCTCTTCCACAGTTCCCGGGGTGCTGCTGCTGCTGCGGAATGTTGGGGTAACTGTGGCAAGATGTCCTGTTTTAAGTCCACCCTGTTCAATGTCTCCAGAGGCAGAGAATGCTCCTATGTCTTACAGAGCAAGAACTAAAAATAAGACATCTTACTTTAGTCCAGTGAAACCTAGAACATTCTAGACACAAAAGTTCTTGGAATGATCCTGACCCTACCTCCCTCCAAAACACTGGTTTTTCTCTAAAACCTCAGGAAGAGGGGAAACCATTCTGCAAGAGCAGGCAGGGCCTATCCAGTGCTAACACTGCAAGATGACAAGGTCTGCCGTTCATTTAGCTTTCACTTCAACCCTAAAGGCTAAGAAAGTATTAGCATCCAGTTTACTGACTCTACTGGAGTAGAGATTAGGGCTGAATACTTTACTTGGGTCCCACAACAGGGAAATGGAGAGTTCGGCCTGTCAGGCTAACTCCAGTATTTTTCCATTTTTTTCCATACGTCAGGAATAAATGTAAACAAAGCTTTGGATGCTCTGGTCTGAAGATGCCTGATGCTTAGGTAAAGCAGTCTTCTCAGGGCAGCACAGCTTTTATCGAAGGTCACTGGCATTTTGGGACCTTAAAAGCATCCCTTTCTATGAGTCTTTAACAGTATGACATCTGAGAATCTATCCACTTCATTTTGGTTGTCTGAGGAGTATACAGACAAAAGGTTCAAGTTCTATGCTATGTTTATCATCTAGTGCAGGGGTTTTCAACCTTCTTAATGCTGCTGCAACCCTTTAGTATAGTTCCTTATGTTGTAGTAACCCCCAACCATAAAATTATTTTTACTACCACTCCATAACTGTTACCACCATTATGAATTGTAATGTAAATATCTGTGTTTTCTGGTGATCTTAAGTGACCCTGTGAAAGGGTCAATTGACCCCCAAAAGGGTTGTAACCCACAGGTCGAGAAATTCTGATTAGAGCAATTACCAAAAACAACAGAGACTGAGGCTCTGGCTCCAGCTGAGCATCTCCATCAGCCAGCCAGGGAGACCTCTGCAGTGCTAGTCACTCAGGAAGTGAGGTTTGGTTTTGTGTTTTTAAATATTTATTTATTTTACATATGTGAATACACTGTATCTGTCTTCAGACACCAGAAGAAGCATCAGAACCCATTACAGATGGTTGTGAGCCACCATGTGGTTGCTGGGAATTGAACTCAGGACCTCTGGAAGAGCAGTCAGTGCTCTTAACCTCTGAGCCATCTCTCCAGCCCAGGAAGTGAGTTTTTGCCAGTACTGAGTCAGGTTCTGCTTTAGTGGCAGTAGATGAAGCAAGTTGGTTGGAAGGAGAATTATCTTTATAACTCAGTAAAGGGCATGAGCTAGGAACATGTGCGTTCCCAGCATTGGGCTGGTGGAGAGACAATAACCTTGCCTCAGTATCTGCAGCTCTGAAATGGGGATAATTAGGTGTGTGAGGCAGTTTAGCTAAGGAACCATTATGGCATGCTTGATCGTTAGCCCATAGCTCAAAACTGCCTTCTGGTGGGTGCCTGAGTAAGGCAGCTGTGAACTTACTGTAAACTATGGACGGACAGAGTACAAAATGTTCTTCCCACAAGGCAGCCTTCTTAAAGGAAAAAAAAAAGTTTGCATCAACTGTGATAAGTAAATGTACTTAAAAACAAAACAAGGACCTTTTAAAAATGCCCCGACACGCCTACATTACCTCTGTAGAAACAACAAAGGCCTGGGAAAAATATTCTTGGCTCTTTTTTGCATGATCAAAGATAGATAATAAGACATATAAAACCGGATATATTCCCTCATTGTATTTGTCCTTGTTTAATCTTACTGTAATGGTCACCTCAAAGGTTTGCTTGCTTTAGTAATAAAAATCAAAAGCACTTTGTTTGCACTTCCCCCAAGCTCAAACACCTCAAGCCCCATCATTATCCTAATTTGTCACATCTTTGGCATATCCTTTGACCCTTGAAGACTTAGCTTCTCTGGCTGCAGGGCAGGTCGATATTTGTTCTCAATGCTATATCATCAGAAGGTGTAGATGCCAAGCTGGGCACACAGTAGGGCTTCCCAAACTTACCAAGAAGCCCCTCGCTACAATGTCCAGCTCTTCAAGCCTGTAGTCAGACATGGAATAATCTCACTCGCAAATCCTCAGGTTTAGAAAGTGACCGCGTCTCGGATTCATAGACAGATATGAAATGTATGACAGATTTGACTCCCGCCCTCCCAAAAAACCTCTGTAAATAGAATGTTGTTAAATAGACTCTCTTGGGGAGTAGGGAGATGTCTCCGTGGATCCAAGTGCTTGCTATGAAAACAAGAGGACCCAAGTTTAAAACTCTAGCACCCATGTAAAAGTAAGGCATTGCCAAGTGTGCCTGGGATCTAAGAATTGGGGGACAGAGATGCCAAACAGAAAAACTAAGCCTTGGGCTCTCCTAGTTTGTTTTCTGTTGCTGAGATAAACACATGACCAAAAACAACTTGGCAGAGGCAGGGGGATTACATCCTACAGTTTACAGTCTACCTTAAAGGGAAGGCGGAGCATGAACTCGAGGCAGGAACCTGGAGGCAGGAACTGATGCAGAACTGTAGAACACTGCTTATTGGCTTGCTCCTCATGGCCTGCTCACTTTACTCTCTTACAGAACCTAGGATCATTTGCCCAAGAGTGCCACCACCCGTAGTGGGCTGGAATTTCCCACATAATTATTAATCGAGAAAATGTCCCATAGACTTGCCTAGAGACAAATCTGTAACAGATTCCTTCTTGCTGGATGACTCTAGCTTCTGTCAAGTTGACAAACAAACAAATACCCCATCTCCAATCATTGGCAACCAGTGGTATCATTTCTCAACCTTTTGGCTAAGATCAAATTTAAAAACTAAGATCAAAAGTAATAGAGGAGAATACCCACTGTTCTTTAGTCTCTGCATGTTCATATGCATGCGTGCATATACGTGAGAGCACACACAGACACACACACACACACATGCTCACACACGCACACACACGCACACACGCGCA
>NC_034593.1:90580365-90635743 GCF_900095145.1 Mus pahari | reverse complement strand
CACACACACACACACACACACACACACACACACACACATTGCTCTTTAAAGATCCTCAAAGCCTTTTCTACAACATCGGTTTCAAGGATAGAAAAGCCAATGGTAATAGCATTGAAGATAGGTTTTTATGGCCGTTTAATGAACATTATAGAGGAACTTGCATGGAATATATAGAATAGTGGTTGGCATTTATATTCCATTAGGATATGTCGGACACATAATTATCACATGTCATTCACGCGACCCCAGCAATTGTGTACTACCGTCACCCCCGCTACAGTGAGGGAAGCTGACACTGACACAGAGTAAGCATTGATGATTGACCAGGCTATCGATCCATGCAGTCTGAAGCCAGAGCTCAGATCGGTATCTACAGTGATAGTATTTTCCTTCTTCCTGACAAAAATGACCTTGGTGAAGTTCTGCTCCTTAGTGAGGAGAGCAATTAGCACCAGGGACAACATTCATAAGCAAGTCTGGCTGGGAACATAAAAGGGGCAATTAAGGTACCTAGAAAAATCTAAAGGGGACTTCAAAGCTGAAGTGGCACCAGAGCTGGCTGTTGACAGGGTGAGAGTCACTGCAGCAGGCAGAGGTGAGGAAAGACTCACAGAATCCCTTAGACCCCATAGCCTTCCGTTTAATGAGCCCCAAGAGATAAAGGTTGGACTCACCTTCTATTGCATCTGTAGGGTTTGAAGTGTTAATCTGGTTAAGGCTGAGCTCTGCCAGGTGAGATTCTCTCATCGGGCAAGCTTGCACGGTGCTGTCATGCACGCTGCCTGACTGGCTTGAAGTGAAAGACAAAGGCGCCAGGACCAAGTTCCAGGGGTCTCCTTGGCTCGAGCCTCCACCATTGATTCTAGCTACCTTGATGTGACAAAAGAGACACCCATTCTTTCTCTGTGCAGTAATCTCCTTCTCTGGACGTCTTCATCAGTCCTGTGGTCTTCTGTAACTTCAGATAGGCTAAAGAGGTTTCACGGCTCTTTAGCCGTGTCCTGTGGAAGTCTGCTCCCCTGATATTTGTGATTTCTCTGTTCTGATTTCTCTACCCCTCTGGATATTCAGCCTTTTTCCATTTCCCTTCTCTTCCTACCCCTAAAAATATAAGTGTTCTTCACTCCCTGACACTAGCCCCTTTGTCCTCTTATGGGCTCTCCTTAGGACCCTCCCACTCCCATGTAACCAACCATTCCTTGCCTGGCCCCTCCTAGTTTCTTCCCCGTGGTTTTCTGGGCTTTTCTTATCATCATCTGATGGTCCCAGGGGGAACCTTAGACTCAATGTACACCTAAGGCACTCCCCTATCAAATCTCTCTCCTTCCAGGACCTGCCCCTCACCCCACCTGCTACTGCTCCACACCCTTCTCTCCCTCATGTTTCTTGAATCCACTTCCCTTCTCCAAGTCTCTCCTATCTTTCTCTGTTCTCTGGCTTTACTATTTGGACAGCAACTGCCTCCCAGCTGCTCTCATTGCCTCCGACTTTGCTTCTCTAAGGTGAGAAAGTTCAGGTTCCTCTGCTGGAGAATGCCTGAGAGCCAGTCATCACCAGCACCCAATCGCTAGCTCGGTCTGGTAAGATCTTGTGTGACCTGGTGTCACCTCTCTGTCTAGCTCTCAGAATTCATGATGAGATAGTATAACAAAGTAGCAAGCAGCTTTCAGTGCTGGCTCATGAGTTTTAGATAGAGTGACTTTCTCACTTTTAAAACGTGGTCCCTAAACTAATTCATTTTTAAAGAAGCAACCCAGATATGTGGCTTAGGAAAACTTACACATTGGGCAAGGAAGGGTTCCAATTGCATCCTGAGCCTATCGTCCCATAACAAAGGAATGAGATCATTGAGACTCTTTCTCTAGAGTCAGACCCTTGTCAGCATCTTGGTCATCTTTGCCCCAGTGCCTAGTGCAACACCCAACAGAGAACAGATACCCGGTTATACTGTTCACCAGAACATATGCTCTGAGATAAGTGATCCTGACCTCCACCCTTGGACTCCAAGCAGCACTTGACAAACGGTTCATTAGTGACTGCTGGTGCCATGGACAGCCACGATGGCAGGAGAATCTGGATCACACAGCTCCTCATGTGCCAGGACATTCTTTCCCTGAAGCATACATATTCTGAGAGAGAGGTTGAAAGGATCAAACTCTAGTAAGGGAGCAATCTGCTAGGTCTGCAGAAGATGGAATGGCAGGCCCTCCCATGAGCTCTGTCTTGGAACTATCAATGAGAGGAGCTATTATGAATAAAGGGGATTATGGCAAAGATGAGTTGGCACTGAGAGAGGACACTGGGTTTCCCAAATGGGTTCTGTTTGTATCTAGAGAAAAGCTTTCTGATCCCACTATCCATTTGTGATAATCAAGGTCCCTCTTCCCTGTCTGCCACCCTTGTGGCTTGTCCCTGATTTCGCAACTGCAACATTTAAATGGTGAACAAGGCAACCAGGGTCACTAAGAGGAGCCTCTGTTGATCCTAATGGGTCCTTAGAGGGTGGGGGGGGACCACATTTTGAATACCCACCTCTGGCTGATCCTCCAGTCTGGCTGGTTGCAATGTATTATTAGAAAGCCCACGTGCATGACCTTGGAACAACAGAGACACTTGTTTCCCATCCTGGGGAACCTAAGCTTGGGTGGAGGAGGAGGGAGGCCATGGTGGGAGCAGGAGCAAGCTCCTTAGAGGGTTTTCAGAGAGTGGGTTTAAATCTGCCCCACCCCTTATACATATAGCTTCAGGGCCATGCAGAACTTTTACAAGCGGTAATGAAATTCAAGATGCCAACAAAGCACCCAGTATGCTGCTGCTTCCAAAATGCTAGCTCCTGACATGAGCGCTTCCGACTGCCATGCACACAGGCTGAGGCTTCTGGGCAGAGATGATTGATGCCTGTTGCTCCTCAGGGGATTGGCCCAGCACAGTGAGGGAGGGGTGCTGTCCAGAGCCCCCCTCTGCTGATCCCGCAGAGCCTCTGCCCCGCCTCTTACCGAACACGAGTGAGGGAGGTGGAGTCCTTTTTCAAGGGAGGAATTTTCTAGGCTGTGTGGGAAGTGATGTTCTTTACAGACTTTTCATTGTTAACCACTCTCCTTTCTGCCACCTCACCTCCTTTTCTTTTCTTAACTGGAAATTGGAAGATTGGGTCTTCAAACAACCCCTAGAACCAGCATGTGTATCTTCCTAAAAACTGTTAATGAATTAGGACTGATACTGAAATCATCACCTATTTCCTAGTGGGGGAGAAGGAGGGTGGAGGATGGGCTGGGCCGCCACCACCACCACCACCATCAACAACAACTACAACTACAACAAAACCCTTTCATTTTCCATTTCTTTTCAATCAGAAAGGTAAATGATGTCCTAATGGGGAAAGGCACCTGGAATATAGCTGAGGAACAGTAGGCAGCAGGTGGACACGCGTCTGTTTATTGTATTTTATTTTAATTTGTCTGGGGGTGGGTATGCAGCAATAACCACCAGGGTCTCCTCTCTGGGCTCTCCTGGGAAAATGAGGGACGCCATCTTGCAGCCAAGATTGGGCTGGAGCTGGGTGTTGGGGTGAAAGTGCAGAGACTTTATGCCCACAGGAAAGCGTTGAAACACATCTGTCTGTCTGTCTGTCTGCTCACCACCAGCCCTGCTCTCCATCCAATCTCTGCAGCTCCATAAACTGGGCTTACTGTACATGAACATCTCAGCTGAGTCCCCAGCGTGGTACACACAGTTTTCAGTCCACAGCTGCCTTAGTAGGGACAAGTCTTTCAGAAGAAATCACCTACCAGAACCTTCCCTGAGTCTGGGCAGTTGCTCAGGGCTGCTAAAGTTGCTTATTAACCTCTTCCTGTCCCAATGCTGGACTGGATAAAGTACAAGTGTGACCCTGTGGCACAGCCTACAGGTTCTTAGCACTTCCCAAGGACACCACCCCTGTTCTCAATTTAGGAAGAGAGAGAGAGAGAGAGAGAGAGAGAGAGAGAGAGAGAGAGAGAGAGAGATTACCTCCAAAAGATGATCTGCCCCAAGGAAGCCATGGCGAGGGAGTTCCCACAGTCCTGCTGTGTGTAGGGTCAGATTTTGTTGAGTGGAGCTGCGTGCCTGCTGCTGCCCTCCTGGGTGCTGTGACTCACACCGGGTTCCTTTGTGCTGTCTTTAAATAGTGCAGGCTGGGAGGGGTGCACGTCCTCGCTGTGGACGGCTCAGGTATGAGGAAACAGCTCCGTGAAGCCAAGGCCCAGGGATGCCTTTCTAGGCCCTGACCCGTGTAAGGGCGAGGAGAAGTTTCCCAGCCTCTACCTCGGGGCTTGAATTCATACAGGTCGCTATCTTCCAATTGCACAAGGCACGGGGAAGAGCCAGCTAAGGGGATCTAACTCACTGTCTGAGGAATCCCAGGAGGCTGCAGGGTTGGTAGAAATGCTGATCCCTGCTGGTGCTGACCTGAGACAGCAGACTGGGTGTTCACCACCACCAATCCTTCTCATTCAGGCGGTTTCTGCTAGTGCACTCACAGAGAAGCCATGAGCTGAAGCCACAAGAACCCTGGTGTGCCACTGAAGACCTCTGACAAAGCTATGTGAGCAAATCTCTTCTGGTTTCTTTCAGGGAGTGGGTGAGGGGGCCTGCCCCTACCTCCAGTTCTTATTGCTGTTTTGAGATTCCAGAGATGTTGTGAATACATTGTACAGAAAAGTATTCAAGGTGAGTGGATAGCATTCCAATTTTCATGGCAAAGCGGCTCTCTCTCTCCCTCTCCCTTTCCCTCTCCCCCTCCCCCTTTCTCTCCTGTCTTTGAGATGGGTCTCACAGTGTAGCCCAGGCTGCCTCATACTTCCTATCAATCCTCCTGCCTCAGCCCCTGAGCACTGGGATCACAACCTAGGATGCTTTCAAAGGAAGAAAGCTTGCTTCCTTCATACTACCTCTTCAACCCTTGCAAGGGGAATGCCTTTGATGGCTAGGTAACGTTCCCAGGTCTTCTATGGCCAATCCAGAATGGGTTAGCAGGGACTTTGGGAACCACCAGAGAGTGGAGCTGAGAACGAGAGAGGACTGAGCTTGACAGTCAAGTGCAGGGAGGTTGATTTCCAGAACCCTTTGGCTTTCTCTAAAGCAGTGGCTCTCGGTCTTCCTAAGACCTTTTAATACAGTTTCTTGTGTTGTGCTGACCCCAACCACACAATTATCTTCATTGCTACTTCATAACTGTAACGTTGCGACTGTTATGAATCCCGATGTAGATGCCTGATATGCAGGATGTCTGATGCGTGACCCCTATGGGGGTTATGACGCAGGTTGAGAACCACTGCTCTAAAGTATCCCTTAGGGAGTTAGCAGGTTTAGGAGAGGCTGGCTCCCTGTGCGTTCCCTCTCCATGAAATAAGCGAAGAGCAATGCCCTGGAGCCTATGAAGACGTCATCCATGAAGACGGCTCCTTCCAGGGCTTAGGAAACTGAGGTCCAACTACTCAGTGAGCTCTGAAAGGAGCGACTCCACCTCCGACACTCCTCTGGGCCACCACATGTCATCGCTAAGGTCTGAGGAAGGTCCTGGAAAGAAACAAGACAACCTCAAACACAGGCATCTGGGGGAGATGTTGTGGGGGCAGGTGCACACCGCCCCGTGAGAAAGGTAAGGAAGCTGGCTAAAGAACCCACAGGCGGCACAGTGGGCACTGCCACAGCAGGGATCCAAGCTGAAGAACATTCCACCATCTCTGGAGAAGGAAACTGACATCATTCCAGTTCTGGTTGTGAAACAGAAACAGCGAACTTATTTTTAAAAATGACAAAGGGCTATGTGGTGTGTGTGTGTGTGTGTGTGTGTGTGTGTGTGTGTGTCTGTACAGAGAGGAAGACAGACAGACAGACAGAAGCTTTGCTCCCTCTCCAGCCCTTGAGGGACACGCACTGTTCTCTGTGACTCTGCTAATGCCCCACCCCCACACCCCCACCCCCTCACCCAGCCATCCTCACTCTCCCGTCAGCAATGGGCTTCCATGTGATTGTGTCCTCTGGCCACTCTTCACACAGCACCATGTCCCTAGAGTGCTCTCAGTCACCGCTCCGCTCCGCTTCACTTGCCCTGTATCGGGACTCCCCCGAGCACCTGTGTCCTCAGCTCAGGTCCTTTGAGCTCTGGCTCCTCACAGCCAGCTGCTGACTCATCATCTCTCCCATAGGCTCTCCCCCAGAGACTCCACAACATCATCTGCATCTGCAGCCCCACCCATCTTCCTCCTCACAGCTCTCAGAACACAGCAACCTTGCAGGCTGTTTGTTGTAGAGGCAAAGGGAAATGTGCCTTCTGCCCTCTGAAAGGTCAAGGAAATAAGTCTGTAAAGAGAGATTAAAAAGAAAAGATAAAAAGATGATTAACATCCAAAAGGAGAAAGGCACACACAGGGAGACTCACAGGAGTGGTTAGTCACTCACTTAACTTTATTAAAAACCATCATGACCTGCTTGCTATAAGGACAGCTCAGAGGCTCACAGGGCTTATCAGAGGACTATGAGATTTCCAAGCAGTCTCACTGGAATTTAAATGTGCAGAAGGGAAAGATATTATCTTCTTATTCTTACTGACCTCTATGGGGCTTCATGGTAGGGTGGAGGGCAGCCCACTCTTAAAAGAGCTGGGGAATTGCAGAGTTTCCACCCAGTCTTGAGTGGGCAGAAGCAAGCTTTCCCTTTAGACCACAGACTTCATGTATCTCCACACACCATATTTGGGTGATATCAAAAAGCATCACCCGCTGGGCGTGGTGGCACACGCCTTTAATCCCAGCACTTGGAAGGCAGAGACAGGCGGATTTCTGAGTTCGAGGCCAGCCTGGTCTACAAAGTGAGTTCCAGGACAGCCAGGGCTATACAGAGAAACCCTGTCTTGAAAAACAAAAAACAAAAAACAAACAAACAAACAAAAAAAGTGTCACCCTTGCCTCCCTCTTCCCTTGCTCTGCACATCCCTACATCCAGCCGTCTCTGGACTCTCCCTCCTTGATGACTTTGCTATGATGGTCAGAACAAAGTGGCCAGGTAGGGTTTTATCCCTTCTAGATTCTGAAGGCTTTAAGTCTGTGGATGATGTACTGGTGGCTCCGTGGTTCCTGAAGCCCCTCACAGCAGCGTGGGGTCTTTTCCAGAGTCTTCTCTGCACAGCTGCTTCCTCATCTCATCCTCCTACCAAGACAGCGGCCATATTTAACTACGGCCTGACCCGAAGGCCTCACTTGAATCTCATGGCTTCTTTGCTGGCTCTGTCTCTGAGTACTGACATTTTGAGGTTCTCTAAGGGTCAAGCTCAAGGGTCTTGGAGAGAGATAATTCAAATGACAGCGTTCCTTTATACATCCAATTCCTTTACACATTCCTTTTTACATTTTACTAGGCTTCCGCTAGTTTCCAGTTGATGTAAGTTATTAAATTTATTAAAATAATTTAGTGGCTTGGTGAGATGGCTCAGTGAGTAAAGCATTCACTGTGCAAGGGCAAGGACCTGAATTTAATCCTCCCACCCCCCAGAAGTCCAGGTGAAGCCAGACATAGCAATTTGTATCTGAATTCCCAGTGATGCAGTGAGATGGGAGAGAGGGATTGGAGAATCTTTGGAAACTCGCAACCAGCTGACCTGCTGTAAAGAGCAGCAACGACCCTCACGTGTGCACACACACACACACACACACACACACTCACTCACTCACTCACTCCTTTTGGGGTGGAGCAGGAGAGATGGCTCAGCAGTTAAAAGCATCTTACTGTACCCAGGTCATGTGTACTTCTGTTCCAATGCCTTCTTCTGATGTCTGTGGGCTCATGCACACACATGGTGAATATACATACACCCAGGTACACATACGCACATATAATAAAAAAATGAATTAAACAAGATTTAGTTGACATGTGTCATTGTTCCTACGGGCAGCCCCTAGGGGGCATTTGACACACTTCTGCAATGCAGAATTCTAAAATGCATGCTGTCTCTCTCCCTGCGCTGTGTGGACCAGGCATTTTCCACTGCTTTCTCTAAAGCAACATACTTTCCCAGAACAAGCAGCCTGGCTATTTGTTGGTCTCTCCACCTACATCCCCACCTTTTCTTTGTTTTATACAGATCTGTGTTCTCCCTGCTCCCACGTGACCCTGGTGCTGACCTCTGAGCCTCTGATTGCGACTGTTGACTTGTCTGTGGCCTTTACTAATCACACCTTAAAAATAGGAACAGCATCTTAACCTCCTTTGTATTTCACACTAACAGAAGGCATGCACAGAACAAGCGATCATTAAATATTTGTTGAATAAACACATCTGGTCCTTTCACAGTGTACAGCCATGGCCTGGTTTCCTGTTTCCTGTTTCTGCATCTGTCTCGTTCCTGGTATACAAACTCCTGGAGGATAAAAACGACATTTTTCTTTGTCACCAGGTCCTAGCACCAACCCAGACATAAAAGGACTCTGTAGCAATTGATGGATGAGAAGAGGGATGGGCTTGGACTGTGACCCATCAATCCATCACTTCCTGGAGCTGTCTGGTGAGCTGGATTGACACTGTTAAGGGTGGAGGAGACCATGCTGCATTGGGAAAGAAGGAGCCATTTAGGCTTGAGCACAAGAGGAAAAAAAGGAAGCAGAAAAAATTTGTTTCTTGAAACAAAATCAGCTTCATTTTTATTGATCTTGAGACAGAATCGAACTGAATGCATGTGGACCCAAAAAGCCCTCTGGTGCACTTTTTAGGTGAGTCATGCAGCTGGGCTTCAGACTTCTCACTGAGTATTGTACAGCTGTCCGTGCACCAGGCTTCGTGTTACTGGGACAGTGAATCCTGGCTGGGACAGGAAGAGCATCCTCATGTGTGAGGCTTCTACAGTTTTCACACAAGACCCTGAGTTCACATGACCCTTTCCACAAATAACCATGGGAAGGAGTATTACAACTGTGGAGGAGACTAAGCCTAAGAGATGATCAAGTTGTCCAAAGCCTGCCAGTCTATGTTATCCCTGGTCTTACTTGCTGTCATATATATAGGAAATCATACTAACAAAAACATCACAGACTTCAAAGTTCTTTTTTCTAGTTGTTTATCTTATGTATATAAGTGCTCTGTCTTCGGACACACGAGAAGGGGGCATCAGTTCCCATTACAGATGGTTTGTGAGCCACCATATGGGTGCTGGGAATTGAACTAGGGACCTCTGGAAGAGCAGTCAGTGCCCTTAAACACTGAGCCATTTCGTTCTTGAATCTGTATTCTAAGACCAAACTTCTAGCTTACCTACAAATTTTATCTCTCGTAGTCTCCAGCCATTTGCCTGAAGTTTCTCAGGAAAGCTGTTGGGGAGTCTTCTGCCAAGGCCCCCTCAGATCACGCTTCCATGTCTTGGTGCCTTTGAGCAATCTTGCCCCCGACACTTGGTCTTTGTAACATTAGCAGACATGGTACAGGTAGAGTACTTAAGCATTTGGGATGTCCTACGTGGCCACCGAGCACTCTTCTGCCACCGTGTGAAGGGGGATGAGATGAGCCTTTCCAGCAGGGATCCCTGGAACACCAGCCCCCCAGCTGGCCTACAGCTGATTTCAGCCACACACATAACCTCAGGTTAGGGGAACCTCCAGCTCAGTCTGAATTAGGCAATGGAGAACAAAGAAAGCAGCTGTGGTCTTAGTACCACACCAGGGGTCAGGGTGTTACTTAAGCACTCTAGTCTCTCACAGGGGGCAGGGTGTTACTTAAGCACTCTAGTCTCTCACTTTACTCCTCTCTGTCTTCCTCTCTGATGTTCTCTGTTTCTGAAGCTACTTCCTGTGTTATTTCACTATTGTCAGCACACACTAAGTCAACCCTAATCTCTGTAGAAAAAAAAAAATGGTATATCATTTCTAAATTGGAACTGTGCTAAGGCATGTTACATACGTATATCCCTATACAACCATATGTATGTGTGCCTTGGCGCTTTAAGAAAGTAAAAAAAAAAAAAAAACAAATGTTATTGCATCTGAATGCAGGAAAGTAATAGCAAGGGGCCCTGTTAGTTATGTTTGTCTTTGTGGAGGGCAGCAGTAAAATAGGCAAGATTTATTTTGGCTCATGTCTGCATGGTTCCAGTCCAAGGTCAGCCGTCTCCATCCTTTCATCCTCAGGCAAGGTGCAACATCATGGCTTTCAGATGTGGTAGCACAGAGAGGGTCACCTCATGGCAGCCAGGAAGGAGAAAAGAAAATAAGACAGGAATGCTAAGGCACAACAGACTCTTCCCAGACATGCCTACTAACCTACTTCCTCCAGCGGGGCCTTTCCTGCTGATAGTCCCCTCTCTGAGCCCATCTTGGATTTAGCCCTCAGTGAAATTGGAGCCACCATGAAGCCTTTAAACACACGAATCTTCAGGGGGACTCTTAATAGGCAAACCACTCTAGGGAGCCTCAGCTGTCCGAAGCAAGAGCCCTACGTTTTAAGCCATATTTTAGGCGCCTTTTTATACACTAGTATAATTCAAAACCAGCTCTAAAACCAATACCTTGTGGTTAGCAAGGTGTGGTGGTTTGAATGAGAAATGTTCCCCCACAGGCTCTGGTATTTGAACAGTAGGTTCTCAGTTTGTTTGGGGAGGTTTAGGCAGCGCAGCCTTGCTGAAGGAAGTACATCACTGGGGACAGGGAGTGAGATTATATACACCCTACTTCCAGTTTGCTCTCTCTGCTGCCTGCATTTACAGTTGGAAGCTCTCTGCCTCCTGCCCCTGCCACCACGCCTGCTGCTTGCTCCCACAGCTCCATGAGATGATGGATTTTTACCCCGCTGGGACTGGATAATACTAACTCTCTGTTCTTGGTCATGATCTTTTATCACAGCAACAGAAGAGTAACTAGTACACAAAGCTTTAGAATTTTAAGACGGTTTGCTAAAGGAGATCTTTAAGATGTATTTTTTAGTTGACACATAGTACTTAAATGTAACTATTTTTATGGAGGGCAGGGTGACATTTCATATATGTGTGCAGTTTTAACTGATCATATCAGGGTCACTGGAATATCTGTCACCTCAGTCATGTGTCCTTGCTTTGTGTTGAAGAAGACTCAAGATTGTTTCTACTAACGATTTTGAAACTACCACCAATGATTGTCATGTGTACTTAGGGGAAAGAGCTTATATTCAGCAGAGCTGGCAAGAACAGACCTTTGTGATCTTATTGCAGGAAGCCCCAAAGGGTTCATTACAGGCGGGGGGGAGGGGTGCTGTGACTTAACCAATATTAAGGAGTTGGACTAGAAATATAGTACATTGATAGATAGAGCAGCTGCCTAGCAAGCACAAGGCCCTGGCTTCAAACTACAGTCCTGAAAAATTAAGGAGCTATATTTCATCTGAGGGGAACGGTGTCTGAGGCAGACGCCGTGCCTTCTCTCTAGCTTCCCTTTCAGCCCAAGGCCCCAAACATAACCTCCTGGAAGTCACCCAGGAAGGCTTACTAGTTTGCAATTTTGTTTGCAATCCTCACTAAGGCAGAATACACTGGAGCACGGACGAAATCTCTGGTCAGCTGACTCCAAATTCAGTGCTAACCCCATTAGGTCTTGGGGGACATTAACAACTGACCACAGCTCTCTTTCCTACCAGAGTGGGGACGCTGCCCTGGAAAACAGTAACCAGACATTTCTGACCTAGCAGTTGGAGGTGGCTGTGGTGGCACGTGAGGTAGTCAGCCAAGCTGTAACAGAGCTGGCGGACACAGCTGGTGCACAGTCTGAGGCGTGAAGGTACTGACAGGTTTGTTCCTTCTGAAGGCTCTGGGAGAAGAATCTGCCCCATGGGCGAGCGCTTCTCTCCTTCCCCTGGAGACGGTCTCCCCTTCCTGTTTACACACTGCCCTCTTTGTACATATGTCAGGATGCTTCTCCTTGTTGTAAAATGTACCAGTCATATTTGCTTATAACCCATGCTGAAGACCTCACTGAAACCTGCTTTCTTCTGTAGCTAGACTTCCTTCAAGGAAGGTCACACTGAGTTCCCGAGAAGGGAGGCATTGTCAAGACTTCAATATGTCCTTTTGGTAGGTACCAAAGTCGTTGTGTTCTCTCTTAAGGTGTATGTTGAAATGAAATACTTATTTTGCTTTAACACTTTCTCAGAGCTTAGGGTTGAACCCACAGCTTTGCTGCATAAGAAAAGTGCTCTAACCACTGAGCTACACCCACAAGACCTCACGTGCTGAAATCTGAACCCGCAGGGTAGTGGGTGTATTGGGGGGTGATTTCGGATTAGATCAATACCTTGATAGAAGGAGCTCCAGAGAGCACTCTCACTGCCTCCTCTCTCTGCCACGTGAAGAACTACAAAAGATCAGCAGTTCTTATCCCAGAATCGTCCCCATCAGACCTCCATCACCATGGTACCTCAGTCTTGGACTTCCAGCCCAAGACTGGAACACTGAGAAACAAATGTTGTTTAAGTTGCCTGGGATATGGTTAAGGCAGCCTAAGGAGACAACTCCATGCCTCAGTCTCTCGGGGCACCCTCCTTCTCAGCAGCATCTAAGGCCTATAGGATAGAGGCTGGATAGGCTCTGGGTATTCATAACCACAGCTTTGGGAAGCTGCACACCCACAGGAAAGATAGCCAGAGCCCCGAACTGTTGCTGTCCCTCAAAGGAGAACTAGTCATCCCTGACCTACGGACAGGATGGGCCCTGTGTTGTCCTAGCCAGTGGAGGATATGTAGGCACCACATGTGCTCCTTATAGGATCTGCTCTCCCCAGTGAGGCCACCGGTGGTTATGAAAAACACCTTTCATGCCAAAGCCACTGAGATTTAAGAGTTGTTTGTTCTTGGCCTTGCTTCACTCACGAGTGTCCCAACTTTCTCAAATAGGAAAAAACAAAAACAACAACAAAAAATTGCTTTAACAAATGAGTGTAGTTCTGTGGCTGCCCCTCAGTAGTAAAGCCTTGCCCAGGAGGCTGTGCTGCAAGAAAAAGAATACACGTGTGCAACTGTGTAGCAAACACAAGGGTAAATTACACGTGACTCAAAGAGTATGGATAATTTATGAAACTATGGCAGGACTAGACAAACCTAATAATTACCTTTGTAATCTTAGGACAGGGAAGGGCTTCCTAAATACAGCCCAAAATCCAGAATCCAAGACCATAGAGCAATGGTTCTCAACCTGTGAGTTGAGACTCCTTTGGGGTCACATATCAGATATTCTGCATATCAGACATTTACATTGCAATTCATAACAGTAGCAAGATTACAGTTATGAAGAAGCAACAAAATAATGTTATGGTTGGGGGTCACCACAACTGGAGGAACTATATTAAAGGGTCATAGCATCAGGAAGATTGAGAATAGATAGTGAAACATTGCATTAAAAACAAAAAGGTAGCCCAGGAGAAATAACAAGAAAAAGACCTTAGTCTGGGGTATAGCTGGTGTCTTACTTAGGGTTTTATTGCTGTGGACACCATGACCAATGCAAGTCTTATAAAGGACAACATTTAATTGGGAACCACTTACAGGTTAAGAGGTTCAGTCCATTATCATCAAGGTGGGAGCATGGCAGCATCCATGTCCAGCAGGCATGGTGCAGGAGCTGCTAAGAGTTCTACATCTTCATCTGAAGGCTGCTAGCAGAATACTGGCTTCCAGGCAGCTAGGATGAGGGTCTTAAAGCCCACACCCACAGTGTCACACCTACTCCAACAGGGCCACACCTTCTGATAGTGCCACTCCCTGGGCTGAGCATATACAAGCTCTAATAGCTGGTGTGCTGGATGACCTGATTCCTTACTCTTTACTTCACCATCCTATGCTGACTTCTCATGCCATCTCCAGCTTCAGCCCTCTTATTTGCTACAAGCCCTGCTTATTTTGCCATTGGGTCAGCAGCAGACATGGGCACTGGTACTGGCTCACTGCTGGTATTTTGCTTGTTTTTTAAAAAAAAATCTTTTAATTGTCTTGTGACCACCCTGAAAAGGCTTTTGACCTACCAGGTGGCTGGCTACATCAGTCCCCTTTATTGACAGTGAAAGACAGGGCACTTGTGGAACACAGAATGACCTGTCTCAGCTGAGTCTGTCTTGAGCAAAAAAGCGGCCATTGTTTCAAGTTAATACTTTCTGTGGTGGCTTGTGACACAGGAAAAGAAAATATCACTGATGCAATAAACAAAACGAGAATCAAAGACAAATGGCAGATGGAGGAAGCTCTCAGAGCTCATCTCCTGAGGGGTTGTTTTTCATATAGAAGTTTACTGTAATTCCAGAGAAAAATGACTGGAAAATATGAGTTTACTGTTCATTATAAAGAAATCACAAATCACATTCAAAATGTATGAAACATAGGCTCAGCCATCAGTTTAATGCCAAGTAAAGCTACAGAGATTCTAATGTCAGCCTGGCCAGCAGACTGTACTAGCAATGTTACAGGGAGACAGGCGCTCTCATACACTGAAGGCGGGATTGTAGCCAACAGGACAATTTGGTAATACCAGTGACAATTACAAACACATAGGTAGTTCAGTCTACTGTCATTCTAGAAGTGTACCCCACAAATGGACTAACAAACCAAAGGCCCAAAGTGATTCTCTCCCAGGTTTCCAATACTAAGAACCTGATGGCAACGGAAACCTAAGGAGAGATAGGTGAGTAAGAGGTCTGGATGATAGAATGCTATGCATATGTGAAAACAGATAAGGAAGCTGGTGTGTACAGAGATGAAAAGCTAGCCAAGATGTTACTGAATGAAACCAGTTGCAGAGGGGCACAAACATGTGTGTTTGCTTGTGTCTGTCTCTCACTGTCTTCTAGGCACTGGTGAGATTTAGGTTTGCTCATGCAATGCTCCCAGTACACGGTCTGCTCTTCTCTCTCATATTCCAAATACTTCCCCTCCTTCCAAGTCCATAAGAAGGCCATCATTCTTCTTCCTCTTCCTCTTCTTCCTCCTCCTCCTCCTCCTCTTCCTCCTCCCTCTTCCTCTTCCTCTTCTTCCTCTTTCTTACCCTCCTTTTCACCCTCCTCTGCCTCCTCCTCTTCCTCCTCTTCCTCCTCCTTCTATTTGTGGGGGAGGACACAAAGGTTGGGGGTGGAGCTGGGTGAACTAGAAAGTTGTTATAATCAGGGTGCATGATATGACATTCACAAATAAAAATGTTATGGGAAAACATCTTAGGGTTTTATTGCCATGAAGAGACACCATGACCATGGCAATTTTTTTTTTTTTTGACCATGGCAACTCTTATGATTGACCTGAGCCAGGTGAACATGGATGCCTAGAGTGAAGAGAGTCAATCGGTGTCTTCCATAGAGTCACACATCACATGTTGCCAGCATCAGGATACAATCTACAGCATTGGAGATTGAATCCAGGGCCTAATGCTTGCAACACAAGCCCTCTTTCATTGAACTAACCCTTGCCCAACATATCCTAGTTAAATCTTAATTTTGTGTGTCAGGGGACAGACAAAATGTCATGTTGCCCATTTTGTTTATAAATTCACAATGTTTTGAATCTGGCCTTGAACTCCTATTATCATCTCTTGAGTGCTGAGATTACAGGCACGTCCATCTGGGTTAAATTTGAATTTTAAGAAATAATTAAATGGAGCATGTTTCTAGCCCCTTGGAGAAAATAAAAGGAATAGATTAACAAAGCATAAAAAAAATAGGTTCCTGGCCTGGTTAACCTTTAAACCCTTCAGCAATTTGGCAATAGTTGGGCTTAAAGAAATAAAAGACAGGGAGAATGGAACACGAGAGACTTAGCAAATGACATTCTTTCCGGAATGGCTTTCACTCTCCCTGGCAAGTTCATCTACTCTGCTGCTGCCTCTGCTGATTCCTTTGTTAATACTGGAGCCAGTGTTTTGGGGCACCATCCAGGCTTTCAACAACCCAGGAAGAGTAGGGAGGCACCAGTTTCATGGTCTGAGCTCTGCCAGGTTCTCAGCCTCTCTGGTGTGAGTCATCCACTGTTGTTCTACTCTGGCCTTAATGTGTAAGCCCTTTAATATATATTTGTTACATTTGTTCTGTCCCTCTAGTGAGTCCTGATTAATACAAATTGTCATAACTTTTTAGTAAATCAACATTTTTAAAATGAATTATCTAATGTTACAGTTTGGGGTTGTTTTAAATTTATCTCATCACCATCATCATTATCATCTCTCTCTCTCTCTCTCTCTCTCTCTCTCTCTCTCTCTCTCTCTCTCTNTGTGTGTGTGTGTGTGTGTGTGTGTGTGTGTGCCCTGAAAGGAAGTGGTTATGAGCTGCCAGATGTGGTTGGGAACTAAACTTGGGTCCTCTATAAGAGCAGCAAGTTAAGATAGATCTTAACCATTGAGCCATCTCTTCAGCCCCATGGTTTGGATTTAAATTTGCATCTAAACTCTTGTGTTAAAGTCTTAGCTCCCAAAGTATTCAGAAGTGGGACTTTGGGGAAGTGATTAGTCATGCAGGGTCTGATCTCATGGATAGATACTCCATCTGTAGATTTATAAAGGTTTATGGGTTGTGGATAGGTAGTGTAAACTTTAGATGCTGCGACCTAGTTGGAGGTAGGAGATCCTTGACTCCCTACCTCTCTCCCACATCCCCTCCATCTCCACTCCCAGCAACTACACAGTCAGCAGCTTGGTCCCACCATGTGCTCCCTGCCATAACAATGTGCCTCACCCTCAGTCCAGGAATAACAGAGCCAATGACCACACACTGAAGCCATGAGTCCGAGTCCAAGTCTTTCCTCCTTAAGTTGTTTATCTCAGATATCTGCTCACAGTGATAGAAAGCTGGCTTATTAATCCATCCAATCACAGTAAGCTACAACTTACTATTGCATGACAGAGTTGTGTAACTCTGTGTTTTTGTCTGGTCTAACGCTTGTTATACATAACTGCGAGTATTGATATCTGAAGCTGAATGCAATTCTATAAAGTTTTATTCTATCTAAGTCTCATTTCAAAACTGGCACAATGGAGGGCCTTCACAGACAAACGAACAGGTACCAACAAAGCCTCTGCATGTGCTTGGCTCCTGCTAGCACTAGGAAATCAAGCTCGAGACACTTGAATTCCCACAGGTATAGATGAAGGGTTCATGTGGCAGCACATAGTTATTATAATCTCAGCACTCAGAAGGCCGAGGCAGGAGGATGAAGACTTTGAGGGCAGCCTTGGCTGCATAGCAAAATACTATCTCAAAACAAACAAGAAGAGAGAAAAGCTCTTGTGAGAGAAAAGCTAAGCCTTTCTTTCCTCCATAGTAAGAAGTCATCTTATTCGGGACAACTAACAAACATTAACCTGTTCTCAAGTTTCTGGAGTCTGAGGATACACTTTCTGTTGTTTCATTCCAGGTTGGTCACACACTGTAGTCACCATCATTGGCACACGGTCTGCCTCTTTCTTCCTCTGGTCACAAGATATCCCACACACCTTGAGTTAAAATGAGACCACTGCCAAACAATCAAAGAGATCGAGGTTCCTAAGAAATGGTGGAGTCATTTGTAGTAGAGAGCTGGGGCAACTGTTCTAGAAGCCTGTCAGGAAGTGGGTACCCAGGCTGATTAAGCTAGGCAAATAAACTAATGGCCTGGTGGGAAACACAATGCGGAGCCGGAACATCAAGCTGAAACCATGGTTTCAGGTGACTACGGTGTTTGTCACTCTCTGGAATTACAGGCTTTGAGCAATTTTTTGTTTTCCCTCACCGCCAAGGCTGATGACCTCTGCCAGGTCCTTGTAAATCATTCTCTTACCCCAACAATAAAGCTCATAGATTATTTCCAGCTTTGCCATTCATGAGCTCCAGGAAAACAGACTGCAAAAGTAATTCAGCCGCTGTCATCTCCCTTTGCAGAGGCCACACTTAGATGAGAGTGGCCATTTGACCCAGAAAGAGTGTTGTTGCCCGGTAGCTCCTGTTGCTGGCAATTAAAGAAAGAGGCTAGCAGGCTTGACAAGGGAGCTCCAGCCAAAGATTTAGGAGGCCATTGGAGGGACACAAAGGCTGTGTGTTGACTGGTAGGTTTCACCTCTAACACCAGTGTGTTGTGTGACCTTGAAGGTGCCCCATTTCAGTCTCCTCTGCCTCAGTTTCTTCATCTGCAAGGTTGCATTAATGAAGAGCTTTGTACCTCCTTATTTGATTCTGAAAGTTTGTTTTTTTTAAATTTGGTGTGTATAGGCACATGTGCATGCGTGTGTGCAGGTGCTCTTGTGTGTGTGCGTGCATGTAGAAGCCAGATGTTTATATCCAGTGTTTGCCCCATCATTTTATATATATATATATATATATATATATATATATATATATATATATATATAGAGAGAGAGAGAGAGAGAGAGAGAGAGAGAGAGAGACTCTTACTGAACCTGGAGCTTATATTTGCAATAGACCAACTTACAGGTAAGCCCAAGGGATCGTCCGTCTCTGCCCTGCCCTCCAGCTGGAGGGTTATACGTTTGCACCACCATGCTTCTCTGGATGGTGCTGGGGATCTGAGTTGGGTCCTTCTGCTTGCCCACTCTACCCACTGAGCTCTCTCCCCAGCTCTCATTCTAAACTTTTTAAACAAAACTAAGCCAGTACCCGAGCGAGCCATAACCGTCACTCTGCTTCCTGATGCAAGGGCCTGTTTTATAGTTTGGATGGTGGGGTTTACTGGCTGATTAGAGCTTTCAAAGCAGAAGTCATATAGAATTGTGGGACTCAGCCTGTGAGGTTGGAGAGTCAGCAGGCTGAAAGGCAGCACTTTCATTGTCTAGGGTTAGATTTGAACACCCAGGTCCTATGGCATCTGAGGCGTCTGCAGCTGAGTCTCCAAGCGGGCTTGGACCTGTGCCTCAGGATTTCCTCCATCTGAGCCTGTGCTGTGTCTCTGTTAGGCACTGTTTTTCCCACTCCTTTACTCAACACTAACCCTTGTTCAGGCCTCAGAAGCCACAATGACTTCCTAAATCCCACTCTCTCACTCCCCTAGCTGGGGTAGGGTTGGCACCCTCTTCTCCTTCCATAAGCACCCACTTACAACACACGCTGAGTTGTGAGACATAGCTTTGTAGTGTGGCGATGTCTGTGCCCAGGTGCCTCTTTCTTGAGGCCTGACCACACTGTCTCTAACATTCTGAGCCTCAGTGCACCAGCAGGGAACTTTGCTTGCAGACAGCGGTGAATAAGCAGATGGAGAACTTTGCACAAGAAGAACAAAGCACTGATTTTTGCTTTACTTTGTCCCTTGTGTAATCATGAGCACTCACCCTATCTGTTCTTTCTCGGTGTTCAATAGGTCTGTGGTGGCCCTGTGACAAGCTGTCCCCATCTCTTTTCAGAAATGAAGGAATCCACTTAACAGCTTCTACTGCAAGTGCAAGAGACTCTGGCTGTCAGCCCACTACACAATTTCCTTAAAGACCATTCGTTGACCAAGGTCATGTTCCCTCCCTTGGGCAACCTAAGGTCTTCATTGGCTGATAAAGATTCAGACAAGTCCGTTCAACTTCATCACCTCTATAGGCCACCTCAGCTTCAGAGGTTCCTGGGAAATTGGCTAGGGCCTTCATCAAGACTGTATTGTGGCTGTTGATCCTAAGAGCAAGCCCATAAGCTTCACATGGAATGTGCCATGCACCATCAACACTCGACACCGACCAGTGAGCAGATCCAAGATCGTTTTCACACCAAGGCCCCCTCCGGTGAACTCACTGGGAAATGTGTTCAGATGGGCCACAGGAGTTAGGACTAGAGGAGACCGAGATGAAGGCGATCAAATATACAACTGAAGGCCGGTCAGCTGCTTGACACCTTGTGAAATGTCCACTTGTGCGGTTCTGATGTGCAACAGTGCGGCATCCGGAGAACATATTAATTAAAATTTAGACCAAGGAGATGCATTGGTGGGTAATGTGAGTGCTATAGAAGGATGAAGACCTAAGCTAAGACCCACACAAAAACAAGGCATGGTGCCACGTACCTATAATCCCAGCACCGGGAGGTAGAGACAGGAAGACACGGCTAGCCAGTCCAACTGAAGCTGTGAACAGCAGGTTCTGTGAGAGATCCTGTCTCAAAGCAATGCAGAGTGATTGAGAAAGGCACCCTAAGTTGGTCTCTGCCCTCTACATGCATTTACATTGGTAAGCAAGCTCCCCTCCCCCAACACACATGCACACATAGGCACACCACACATACACAAGCAAAATGAATAAAAATTTGAAATATCTATGGCAAACTCAAGAAAGCACAGATGCATCCATCTACTTATTTTTTAAAGGAGTTTTCTTCTTCTTCTTCTTCTTCTTCTTCTTCTTCTTCTTCTTCTTCTTCTTCTTCTTCTTTTTAAGATTTATTTTATTTATTTTGTCTGAGTACACTGCTCTCTTCAGACACACCAGAAGAGGGCATCAGATCCCATTACAGAGGGATGTATGCCACCATGTGGCTGTTGTGAATTGAACTCAGGACCTCTGGAAGGGCAGTCAGTGCTCTTAACCACTGAGCCATCACTCCAGCCCTCATCTATTTATTTTCTGGTACTAGGGGTGGAACTCAGGACCCCAGGCTCACTAGATAAGTGCTTTACTCCTGAGCAACACAACCGGCCTGCAAATCTGTTACTGCACCTGCATCTCACTTACATTTTAAAAACATCTTTATTGCTATTGTGGTAGCTTGAGCTTTCTGGTCTTAGCTGAACTATTTCAATATCCTTGGCTTATTTCTCTTGTTATTATTTTCTCCCTGTAAGGCAGTCTAGAGAACCTAGCTAGATTGCTTTCCTGTAAACATAAACCACCAAAGTATTATTCTCCCTTCAGGACAAAGTCAAATTTATTTTTATTCTCTGCCCTCTTCTCCGTCTAATCCTCAACTTACCTCTGCCGTTCTTTTAAAATAAGACTTACTGTATTTTTCATTATGTGTATGTGCATGTGTCTGTGTGTATGTGACTGCGGGTATCCGGGGCTGGGAATTGAGCTCAGGTGCTCTGCAAGAGCAAGTGTTCTTAACGGCTGAGCCATCTTTAGCCTCACCTGTGCTGTTCCTGAATGCGTGTAATTTCCTTGCTGGATAGTCCCCGCTCCACGGAGACTTATGTATTTGTTGGAATTTCAGAGCTGCGCCAGCTTGACAAGAGCCACACTTTTCACCTGGAACCCTGACCGGTCTGCCCATCCTAATGTAATTACCCTTACTTCCTGGACCAGCTCTGGAAGCACCTTCAGTCCACCCCTGCCCCCCAAGCCTTGCAGTGAGCACTCCGAGGACCCTTCACACTAACCCTTCGCCCTACTTAAGCCTTTAAGTGTTTATATTCAGGCCTCTTACATTCAACTGAAATTTATAGGCATCTTATACACTTCCGATTCTCACCTCTACTTCTAGATTATGAGTTCTCAGCGAGCGAGGAGAGGCCAATCCATCTCTGTCTGACCCTGAACGATTTTGCACTTGAAAAGTCAACTCTTTTTTTTTTTTTTTTCCCCAGCATTTGATTTTTGTATGCTGACTCAGAGACAAAGGATTTCCATCGGGGAGCCTTCAGCTGACACCTCTGGTTGATGATTCCAATTATAGAAAGCCCAGAGAAGCCACCCCTATTTGTTTTCACCCCATTAGAAAATTCGTTGTGTTAATTCAACATTTTGTCCTACGACTCATTAAGTCAAGCTATGTTGAAAGCGATTTAATTAAAACTCTCATGATTTTGCAAGATTGCCAAAAATTCTAGTCTCTCTAGGCAGATCCATGGGTTATAAAATGCAGCATTTCCAGATATCAGTGTAGTCACCAGCAACCTGGCAGGCAGCTCAGGCTTGCTCGGCGATGAGATTCTCTCTTCTTTCAGCCCAAGCCTAAATAGTACATACCACAAACCTTTCAACTATTCTGCTACAAAAGAAAATTCTCCTAGACAAGGCCGGCTTCCCCTCAGGAAGAAAGGCTGCCTCTAGGAAAGAAGAGTCACCTTAGCCACATAAAAGAAAAAGGAGCAATAATCATTCTTTTAGTGAGAAATTGTCTTTTCCTTCCCACCCCAGCACAGCACCTTCAGATTGCCTGGAGGTTGTTCATTGTGTCTGCCCACCTGAGTCCGGACTCTGAAGCTTTCTCTTTGGTTTTTCTGTCTCTTTCCCCCGTCCCACCTCCTGACCCTCCATATTGGTTGTAGTCTCTTGGTTGATTTGACAAGTATAGCTTATAGCCTTCAAACTACAGTCTCCCCTCCCTAAAATAAAATAAAACACGAAGCAAAGGTTAAATGTAAATAAGGTTTAAAAGTTAAGGAAAAACATAAAAGCTAGTTATTTTTTTCTTGTCTAGAAGAATTTTCTTTTGTAGAATAGTTGAAAGGTTTGTGGTATGTACTATTTAGGCTTGGGCTGAAAGAAGAGAGCTAGTGTGGTCTAATTCAAGCGTGTAATCGTTATGGCTCTAAGTAAGTGTTAGAGCAGCAATACAGACCCATTCTGGGAAAGTCCTGGTTAAGGGACTAAACTCTCTGGCCTGGGTGAAGAGGTACCCCGACCCCTTTGCCTGATGCCACACTACGCCTTCCCCCAAACATATCCCTGACTTCTCTTTTCTTTTTATAAAACATAACAGTGGAGATCTGATATTCCAGCTGAGTGAGCCAGTCACCCGGCTTCCCCTCACGAAGAAGGGCTGCCTCTAGGAAAGAAGAGTCACCTTAGCCACATAAAAGAAAAAGGCGCCATAATCATTCTTTTAGTGAGAAATTGTCTTTTCCTTCCCACCCCAGCACAGCACCTTCAGATTGCCTGGAGGTTGTTCATTGTGTCTGCCCACCTGAGTCCGGACTCTCTTATGTCTGCCCACCCGAGCCCAGACTCTCTTGTGTCTGCCCACCCGAGCCCGGACTCTCTTGTGTCTGCCCACCCGAGTCTGGACTCCACAGCTTTCTCTTTTGTTTTTCTGTCTCTTTCCCTTGGATGCTGGCCAAAGTTAAGTAAGTTTTTTTCGTGATTGTTTGTTTAATGTTTGTTTATTGTTTGTTTGTTTTCTTTTTATCTAAAGTCCCACTCCCCTGCCATGTGACTGCCCTCCTGCCACCATGTGACGGACAGCCATGGTCTGGGCACTCAAACAGCGTGCTGGCTTTTTTCTGCTTCCCTGCATGCTCTCCTCAAGGCAGCTGCTGAGACTCACAGTCGTCCTCCCTGGAGGTTTTCTTCTAAACTCAATAAAAATGTTGCTATGTTTGAATCCATTCTTAACTTCCTTTATTAATTAGGAAAACGTATGTTATCTCTGAAGGCAATGTTGGCTTTATTAATTGTGTTGATGATTTAAAGCAAAACAAAACAAAAAAAACCCCAAACTATCAGTCAATAGGAAAAACAAATTAGATCCCAAAGTGAGGGGTCTTCCCTTTTTCATGTCGCCTCAATTTTCTATCTTTCCTTCCTAAAGCTCCCACACTGGAAGGAAGGTCCGGCATGTCCTACTATTTAAATTTTTAGCACAAACCCAAACAGGTGGCCATATTTTACAAGATACTCAAAACCAGTCCAGTGGTCCACTTAGGCAAAGATTAAACATAATATTCCTGAATCTCCCTCTGGTCCCCTCAGCTCTCTGCTTCCTGTGATCCCTGTTGAAATCATTTTGACAAGACACAGGGTACAGTGGAGAAGCTAGGTAGTGGAATACAAGGTAAAGTAGGTATTGTGCTGACCCGAATTTCAAGTAGGCTTGATACTATTTCTAAAGTTGATCAGATAGCTTTCTGGGGGTGGGGTGGGGTGAGGGAGTGGGCAGGTGGGGTGGTGGTGGTGGTGGTGACGTTTCTTCCGGAAGATTGGCAGACTCAGTCTCCATCATATATTATATCATATATTATATGATCAAAAATCAATCTGTCTCAACACCACTGGGAGTAACTGGGACCAGTGGGATCCAGGGCCGCAGAAACCCTACCCACCAGTGGCACGGGTTCCTTCCGGTCTGGGCTGGAGCCCTGAGCAGACCTTGGGTCTGAACCCTGCAGCCAGTCCCATGACACTCAGAGGAAGCTCCACTCCCAGGTGCTCTAACACTCAGGGTTTGGTCACACCAGGGTCTCAGGGTCCCAGAAGCAGCTTGACTCCCAGGAGCTCTGACACACCCAGGATCTCAGGATCCCAGGATCCCAGAATCACAGGATCCCAGAGACAGCTGGACTCTGAGGAGTTCCAGCACAAGCAGGAGCACAGGAAGGACAGGCTCCACTCAGACATAGCCAGGGCAAGCAGCACTAGCGATAATCAGATGGCGGGAGGCAAGCATAAGAACATAAGCAACAGAAACCAAGACTACTTGGCATCATCAGACCCATTTCTCCCACCATAGCAAGTCCTGAATACACCATCACCCTGGAAAAGCAAGATTCAGATCTAAATCATTTCCCATGATGATGATAGAGGACTTTAAGAAGGACATAAATAACTCCCTTAAAGAAATACAGGAGAACACAGGTAAACAGGTAGAAGCCCTTAAAGAAGAAACACAAAATCCCTTAAAGAATTACATGAAAACACAATCAAACAGGTGAAGGAAATGAACAAAACCATCCAAGATCTAAAAATGGAAATAGAAACAATAAAGAGATTACAAAGGGAAACAGCCCTGGAGACAGAAAACCTCGGAAAGAGATCAGGAGTCATAGATGCAAGCATCACCGATAGAATACAAGAGATAGAAGAGAGAATCTCAGGTGCAGAAGATACCATAGAGAACATTGACAAAANAGTCAAAGAAAATGCAAAAGGCAAAAAGCTCCTAACCCAAAACATCCAGAAAATCCAGGACACAATGAGAAGACCAAACCTAAGGATAATAGGTGTAGAAGAGAGCAAAGATTCCCAACTTAAAAGGCCAGTAAATAAATTCAACAAAATTATAGAAGAAAACTTCCCTAACCTAAAGAAAGAGATGCCCATGAACATACAAGAAGTCTATAGAACTCCAAATAGACTGGACCAGAAAAGAAATTCCCCCTGTCACATGATAATCAAAACATCAAATGCACTAAACAAAGAAAGAATATTAAAAGCAGTAAGGAAAAAAAGGTAAGGTAACAAATACAGGCAGACCTATCAGAGTTACACCAGACTTCTCACCAGAGACTATGAAAGCTAGAAGATCCTGGAAAGAACTCATACAGACCCTAAGAGAACACAAATGCCAGCCCAGGCTACTATACCTAACAAAACTCTCAATTACCATAGACGGAGAAAACAAGATATTCCAAACAAAACCAAATTTATACAATATCTTTCCACAAATCCAGCCCTACAAAGGATAGTAGATGGAAAACACCAACACAGGGAGGGAAACTACATGCTAAAAACAGCAAGAAAGTAATCTTTCAACAAACCCAAAAGAAGATAACCACACAAACATCAAAGCAATAAAAATAACAGGAATAATAATCACTTTTCCTTAATATCTCAACATCAATGGACTCAACTCCCCAATAAAAAGACATAGACTAACAGACTGGTTATGTAAACAGGACCCAGCATTTTGCTGCATACAAGAAATGCACCTCAGTGAAAAAGACAGACACTACCTCAGAGTAAAAGGTTAGAAAACAATTTTCCAAGCAAATGGTCACAAGAAACAAGCTGTAGTAGCCATTCTAATATCGAACAAAATCAACTCAATAGAAACAGATGTATAAAAGTTGGGGTCATAGACAGGTGCACTTAGCACTTAAAACGAGCAGAATGCATAGAAGCAATTCTGGGTCTTTTGTTGTTCCATATCAAATTGAGGATTTTCTTTCTATTTATGTGAAGAATGAGATGAGGATGTTGATTGTGATTTCATTGAATCAGTAAACTGTTTTTGTAGGAAGGTCTTTTTTTCAGAATGTTAATTCTATTGGGCTGGAGAGATGGCTCAGCGGTTAAGAGCACTGACTGCTCTTCCAGAGGTCCTGAGTTCAAATCCCAGCAACCACATGGTGGCTCACAACCATCCGTAATGAAATCTGATGCCCTCTTCTGGGGTGTCTGAAGCCAGCTACAGTGTACTTACATATAATACATAAATAAATCTTAAAAAAATATTCTACCAAGCTATATGCTTGGGAGGTCTTCAAATTCTAGTATATTTCTTAATCTCTTTCTTCACACATTTAAAGTTTTAATTGTAAAGGTTTTTTACCTCTTTTGTTATGTATATTCTAAATATTTTATTTTATTTGAGAAACTGGGAAGAGGAGCGTGTCCATGATCTCTTTCTCAGCAGGCTTGTTATTCATATGTATTAAGACTGGTAAATTTTGTAAGCCAATTATGTGTCATAATACTTTGCTGAAATTATTGATAATTTCTACAATTTTTGTAGTCAAATTTTGGGAACATTGGGTATAAGATAATATAATCTTCAATTGAAAATAATTTGACTTAATATTTTCCCATTTGTATCCCTTCTCTTGCCTTATTGCTCCAGCTAATGCTTCAATCTCATTATGGATGAACACTAGGGATAGTGGGCGGTCCTCTCCCATTCCTGATTTTAATGGGGCGTATTAATGGTTTTATTCATCTAGGATGATATTGGCCATAGGTTTATCATACATAACCTTTATTATGTTGGAATATGTTTCCTACAGTCCTACTTGTTCTAAGGCTTTTATTAAGAAGGCATGTTGAATCTTATCAAAGACTTTTTCTTTTCTTGCTTCCATTGAGATGATCATATGATTCTTGTATTTTTTGTCCATGTATTTGGTTTATTACATTTATTTCTTATATATGTTAAAAAATAAAACAATGAAAAAAATCATATAACAGAGCAGACTAAAAAGAATTAAGAGAGAATAGAAATGAATTTATAAAAAGAGCCATGCTTTACCAGGAGACAATAGCCCTCCCTTGATGGGCCTCAACAAAGTCCTGTTGCTGTCACCTTTCTCCCTCTGGTGTTTTACACTTTATGAGACTATTATACATGAGTACAATGATTTTTTGTCGTATCTGCTTCTCCCTCCCTTCTCCAACTCCTTCTTTATCAATCTACGTCCCATCTCAAATTCACGTTCTCTTCTTCCATAAACACGCGCATGTGTACACACACACACACACACACACACTATTGAGTCCGCTTAGTGTGGCTGACACAGACATGGATATAGGGCTGACCAATTGGGTAAGGGCTCATCCCTGAAGAAAACTGTCTTTCTCACTCGGCAGTCAGTGCCTGCCTACAGGTATTCACCCAAGGGCGGGGCTTTGTGACCCCTTCCCTATTCCTTGCTTTGAAGTTAACTGGTGTGATGCTCTTGTGCAGGTCTTGGGTAGGCAGCCATCGGGCTGAGAGTTCATGAGTGTAACATTGCTGTCTTGTCCAGAAGGCACTATTTCGCAGCAGTTGTCCAGTCCATTGGTTCTTACAATCATGCTTCCCTGCCTGCTTCCAGGATGCTCCCTGAGCCTGGGGTTAGAGGTTATGTTATAAATGCCCCATTTGGGCGTGACCACTGCAGACTCTCTTATTCTCTTTACTTCGACTGGTTGTGATTTTCTGTTATAGTCTCTATTCACAGTGAACAGATGAGGGCTGAGAAAGTACAGTATTTCAAATTTGAAAGATAGGTGGTCGTGATGCACTCTTACCCTCCTAGTCCCCCCACCCCCATCTATGATTTCAAATACTAAAGAGAGACAATGGTTACACTTCCCTTCCATTCACCTATCATTATTTTTCACTTGCAAAATGAGTGTGTTAGCAGGTCCTGTGAATGAACTGTGTCAAGAGCATGGATAAATAGGACGTGCTCTCTTTCTCCATATTAGAATTGACTGACTGAGTAGCAGTAAGTTCACAAGCTATATTGGTTTATTGGCTGCAATTTGCCAAATAGTCCCAATTTCCTTGATATCTGGCCAAGGCAAATATGGGTTCTTTTACTAAATGTAACTCTAAGATGCTGCCAGCTCGTTTCTGCTTCTGCCTTTGGGGTATATAGGCACCATTGTGCCACTAGGCCAAAAAAAAAGGAACCAAGCTTGTCCAGGCAGGGTAGGGTTGCAGGAACACAATTGGCTTGAGTGCTGGGGAGAAATAGCCTTCTCCAAGACGGTTTTTAGTGTTACAGCTCTCTTTAATCGGGGTAATAAGGGCTATATAAACCTAGTAGGGGTTTTTGGGATGAGTATATTGGCTGGAGCTGGGGTGCTAGCAATGTTTCGTTTGCATGAAGGGGAATTCCAGGTACTCAAACCTGTCATTTGGCCATCAGGCTAGGTGACTACCTCAAGGAGGTGGAGGCAGGGCTCACAGGCTACGCGCAAGCAGGCCCAGAACAGGGACGGAGCAATCCTTACTCCTATTGGTCTCAAGATGAGATTTTTGGGTTTTGGACATGTCTTGACCTTGCTCTTGCTCTGGTGCATCCCCCCATCTCCCTACCCCCAAACCCGATCACACGTGCCCACACATTTATATATCACATAGTAAGTCTATCTACATGTTTGTACATACCTAGGTTAAAGAGGGTGACAAAGGGTTAAATAGGTTAAGTAGGGTGCAGAGTAGTTGGAAGAGAGCCTCACTGGGACAGAGAAGCTGATGGGGTGCAAGGAGATCTTTGCTGGAGTGCTGTCTTAGAGTCAGAGTTGAGCCGAGCCTTTCGTAAGTGGAACAGCAGTAGCAAAGGGTGAGACGAGGAAGCCATACGGGTGAAGCCAGCTCCGGATGGATGAGCAGGTGAATGAGTGGACAACCACATCAGTTGTGGACACAAAGCTGAGAGCTATAAAGCCCCTGGAACAGTTGAGAGTTCTCCTATTGTTGGTCCCTCGATGAGCACACTGGATGGCCAGATGACAGGCCAGCAGGGGTCATAATCACTGCAGTGTTAGGAGCCCTTCTCTTTATGAAGTCCTGGTAAAAATGTCACACCCTTTCTTGGTCTGGTGTGTGACAATTTCTCAGGCCTGACATTTCTGATATGGTTTTAATAATGAATAGGCTTATATGATTTCATTTTGTTTCGCTAAATTTATGGGGTGGCACCCATTTAACTCTTAGGGATTAAACTACCAGGGTTGTACTGGGTAGATGGTGCTATTTGCATGCCCACCAAGGGACAGAGTCACTCTGTTTCTGGGGTTACACTCAGAACTCCAGTCAAAGGTTGCTTACAAAGTGGAGTCTCTCAGGGCAATCCTGAAGAACATAGTTTTACACAATTGGTGTAACTTAAGGAGTAACTTAGAGCAGAGCCCAATACTCGATACAAGGACAAAATCTGATTTTCAAGAAAAACACTGAGCAAGCCTCTGGCCTATGGATCTGCAGGTCAAAGAGGTCAAAGGTCACATGTGGTGTTAAGGGTCCACGATTCTCCGGAAGAATGACACCCTGGACTCAAATACTATGTGAACACAAAGGGTGTCTTATTCTGCAGAAATCTGGCATGACTGGGTCTCCCATTACCAAGATAGAGAGACCCCAAAGTGAGCTCCCAGGCCCAATTTAATGCACCTTAGGGGAGTCCCAGGGTAGGTGGGCTTTGCCTTACTCTATCTCTAGGCATTCCAGAGCCATTACCAGGGTGTGGTGGCTGGAGACTGTTGCAGAGGAATCCTGGGCTAGGTAGGCTTTGTCTTGCCCTATCTCTTAAGGATGTTCCTTTACCAGGGTGTGGGAGTTGGCTGAAAACTGCTGACCCATTGTCCTTGCTTCGGGAAGGAATTTCTTGGGGCGGTTTCCGACTAGTTGCCTGAAGCCTGGAATTTTAGGCCTAATCTGAACTGCCCATTTGAAGCCTGTCACAGAGTTAGCCTACCTATCTCATCATCGGGACTCAGAACTCTGCCAAGTCTGGGGATCTTAACCAGATACCTGTATCGCCCCAAATCTTTCTTGGGAAAACTTTCTTTGACATGAATAGTCTAACCCCACTTTCCTGACGCCTGCCTTAAATGAGGCCCACTCTTCCTCCAATGTCCATCTGCTGGTTTAGTTTAGAACAGGTACCAAGGAGCTGGTCCTCCAAAGCCCACAACAAGCAGACACTTGCAGCTTCAGGCCTATGTTACAAGCTGCTGGTGTTAGAAAGAAGTCCATCATCCTCCATCACCTTGAGGTTTCTGGTCCTTGGCTGGTACCCAGCAGTTAGACAGATGAACGGCTTCTTCAGAACTCTGGCCTCTTTGGAATATGGATGCTGTTGTTTGATACTGGTGAGCTTTTAGAAATCATTTTTCTGATTAAAATGGTTCAAAGGAGTTCACTTATGTTTAGTATACTCCCAGGGCCCTGTTAGTCACAGGGTAGCCTCAGGCTCTCTGGAAGCACTTCATATTGCCAACGAACAACATCCCAGGGACCCTAGGCCATGCTAAAAGTCTGGCATTGGCCAGAATCCCTATATTCCCTTTGATTAAAGGGATATTTAAATTAGAACCTCCTTCTGTAGGATTATTTTCACTCATTTATTGAACATCTTTAAAGCCAGGCAGATTCATTGCTGAAGAGGGAGTACAAGGTTCTACATATAAATAAGTAAAAAGAAACGCTTGTTGGCCATGCTGTCAGATGCCAGTGATCCGGCTGTGGGGGAGGAGGAAGGAGCGGGAGCTGCAGAGCAAGACTCAGAAACGCGGCAACTACAGCAAGAAAGTAAAAAGGAACAAAAAGTGCTTGCAGTGAAATATATTCAGAGTAGTAACTTTTCAACATACAACTACTATTAAAATTATTTGATAAAAGATTATACATGGGAAAAATGAAAGAAAGGAGGGGGGGAGAGAGGAAGAAGCAGATGGATGGTACAAAAATGCCCCAAAACCCTGTAACTTATTGACTCAAATGTATCTCCATTAGTATAACACACTCTCTATTCTTATGGGTAACTCCCATATAAACACAGAGAGGTGTGCAAACATATATACATACATACATGTGCATACACACACAGAGGCATGCAGACACACTCAGACACACAAGTACAAGTAGTATGCATACACACAAGCTTGCATGCACACACAAAAATACAAAAACCACCCACCCCATAGAGTGAAAAGGGACAAGCTTCCTCTAGGGCAGTAGTTCTCAACCGTCCTAACTCTGTGTCCCTTTAATACATGTTGTCGTGACCCACCAACCATAAAATTATTTTTGTTGCTACTTCATAACTGTAATTTTGTTTCTGTTATGAATTGTAATGTAATTATCTGATATGAAGGATATCTAACAGTCGACCCCAAAAGGAGTTTCAACTCACAGGTTGAGAACCACTGTTCTAAGGTGTCCACTTCCTGTCCCCAACTCCCAGCCATGGCTATGTTACTGTCCTAGGTACGGAGCTCTGCTTTCTTTCTTCATTGTATGAACTAACCCCGACCACGGCTCATTCTCTACTGCTGGCTGTTCTAATACCTATGTGTACTACCCATGATCTTCTGGTCCCCAGACAGTTGTTTCCTCTAGTGCTGTCTAGGTAGCTGCAACACCCTCAGCCATCTCCTAACAAACCTACTCACTTCCACTACAGAATCTTTCCAGTCCACGCCTCCTTGCCCTTGCTGAAGCAGTGAGCCGTCCAATAATTCATTCAAGAAGTCTTTGTTGCCAGGTATACTGCTGCACACCTGTGTCATGGAACCCAAGAACTTTGCATCTCAACAATCACGAAGTTAAACAAGAAAAGGTAAGACACGAGAGAGTGGAGTTTCTGCAGTAGGGAAGGGGTGCGTCAGAGCTGTTTTCAAATCAAGACCTTCAGCAAACAAAAGTCATGGCGACTTCCCTAAGGGAGTCTGCCCATCGCTACACAGGAAGGCCTGAGTATGCCCAGTTAAACAGCTTGTGCTATACATGCACTACAAAGATTTAACTGAAAATCAATGCAAAGTCACTTTGAAGGTGCATTAATCTATGAATCTGCCCTAAGGTTCCTGTCTCACTCAGCCGCTCTCACCAAACTTCCGGCCCCTCAGTAGGTTGAGGGGGTCACATGAGGTCAGGAGTTGGAGACCAGCAAGAGTCCAGTTAAACTCAGGGCTTCCTAGGAACCGTAGGGAGAGCTATCAGGAACACTAAGACTGTGATGTCTTCTGCTTCCACCCAGCTCCCATCCCATCACACAGCTCACCTCTTACATGTTCAACTGTTTCTTCCTCCAAACAATAATCTGCGGACCTCCCTCACGGTCCACAAGTACCATCGCCAGCCATCTGTGTCACTTCTTTCCAGATGTGTCCCCATGCTACTCACTCTGAACTAGTTCGCTAGCCTCCTGATTGCCCTCCCTTCTACTTATGACCTCTATGTAATAATGTTCTACAAGGACCCAGGGGCCCTTTCATGTCATGCTCCTACCCAAAGCCCCCAGTGAGTTTCCTTACACATGGAGAATGAGTTCCCTAGTGCACCAGGACCCTTAGTGGCCTTCAGCACCACGATGAAGAAGCCACTTCTCACCGCCCAGTCCTGCTTGCTTTTCTGACCTCTTCGCCATTGCTCTCAGTTTCACTGTGTTGCAGGCCTGGACCTGTAGCCTTCCTTCAATCAGAATCTATACACAACCTTCCCCTGCCTGGGGATCTCTCCTTCCAGATCTTTCTAGAAACTCTCCCCCTTCTTGTTTCTACTCAAATGTCCTGTCCTGAGAGATTTTTTCTTCTTTTGTACTTAAAATTTTTATTGATTCTTTGTGAATTTCATATCATATACCCCGATCCCACTCATTTCCCCATCCCTTCATATCCATTCTCTGCCCTGTAACCTTCCCCACAAAACAAAACAAAACAAAACAAAACAAAAACCCATCTCACCGTGGAAGCTGCAGTATGCCACAGTGTGTCATACAAGTTATCTCTTTGCCCACACAACTTTACCTACAAATGTTCATTGCAATGAGTTGTTGGCCTGGCTCGAAGCCTCTGTTCTGCTACACTATCAGTACTGGATCCTCACCAGGACTCGTCTTGGATATCCTACTGTTGCCTTGTGTCATGGAGAGCTGAAGCCTTGGATCTGCAGGACTGAGCCCCCCACGAACACCAGGAGCTCATAGGTGGGGTAGATGTTGGGGTGGGCCAACTCAGAGCCCTGAATCTGGGCCTGATGGGGGGGGCCCACCCATCAGAACTAACTGTCCCATTTTGCCCAGATAAAGGCCAAGGCAGATCTCCACGTTTATGCCCTTTCGGCCAGCTCACCGTTGCTCAGGAGAGACGTGGGGCCTGCGCTCCCAAGTGCTGCGGCTGGTAAGGGACAGGGCTAGCTCTCCCGAGGAACATCTGCATGGCCTTTCAGGGTAACAGGAGTCTCAGACATCAACACAGACCCTGAAGACCTGGAAGTCATCACGGCCTCAAGTGGCAGCACAGGTCGCTCATATCAGTACGTTCCTGATGACAGCACAGCCTTCAGACATCCACATGATCTCAAGTGGCAGCCCAGACCACTGACAGTACACGGCCTTTAGTGGTAACTCAGTCCACTGACATGACACAGACCTCAGCTATGGCAGGACAACAGTCTGAGACATGACCCTCAGAAGCAGCCGGGGCCAGGACAACCATCATAGCCTCAGGTGGTTAAGCAGGCTCCTCTTAACTGCCTGTTCCTTACCACCATTGTGTCTCTAGTTCCACTGCGCTCCACAGCGAACTAACCACTAGACTTCACTCTCTCTCCAATCTCTCCACTGTGCTCCACAGCGAACTAACCACTAGACTTCACTCTCTCTCCAATCTCTCCACTAGGTACTTCTTCTTTCTCCTATCTCCATCACACATCCACTCATCATAATGGCGCCAGATGCTTGGGTATCTCTCATGTGGCCACCTGGGCCTCGATTGCCACAGGATGGGTACTTGGATATTTTCTCCTTTTCTTCATTTTTAATTTAGAGAATTTCTTACTTAATCAATCTTCTCAACTCCCAGCATCCCAGTTGCTCTCTAGATTTATCCTGTTTTAGTTTCACTTTGGCTTATAAAAATTGATAACATTTATTCATACATTCATTTGTCAAGTGTGTACATAATTTTTGCACTAGAATGTAAGTTCCAAAAAATCTTTGTTGAGAGAATAGACTTTCATAGCTCACAGTAGGAGCTTTGCCTAGGGATTCTCCTCTTTTCCTGGCCCCTGGCTACAGAAGATTCACAAAGGGTCAACCTTAGGCACCTCTGTTCTCTCTCTACTGTCTTGGAAACCTCTGTTTCCACTGTGGCATTCCTCGGGTATAACAAATGTCCACAGTCAAGGGAAAGCCCATGTCCAGACCCTCCAGTGACACTAAATGTACAGAATCCTGTGCTCGGCACTGAGTGTGACTGGCGCCCTGTACATGGTAAGCCTGAGTTCTTGGGCTTTTTTCTTTTCCTCCCAATCTGTGCCTCATTTCTACAGATCCTCGAGGCTGGCTGTTCCTGCTTCCTGAACGACTTTCAAATCTGAGGCTTTGCATGCATTTGGAGTCTTATACCTGGCTCAACTTTCAGACATCATTTAAGCCACCTCAGCTGCTCCTGCACTAAATAAAGCCTGTGTTTCCTCCACCACACAGCGAACCCATGCCACATCTCCTTCCTAAAACCATCCACAGCATTCTTCCCCTCTGGAACCCGATGCTCACCCTCATAGGTCACACACCAACTTCTCTGGAATTTGTTTCTTTCTTGGCTGAACTTGTGCCCATCCCCCCTGGTTCCCAAAGCGTTCTGTCATCTGAGGCTTGTGTTCGCTTTACTTTATTACAGTTATTTATTCATCTGTCTTATTTCCTCCCATTTATAACTTCCATGAATGCAGGAAATGTGATTTACTCCCCATCACACCCTTCGAAGCACTTAGCCCAATGGTTGATACTCAACAAATGTTTATTGAATAAATGATTGAGTTCACATTTGGTTCAAAATATACTTTATCATTTTCTGGTTTTTCCTCTTGCTGTAGTTAAAGTAGAAACTCAAAAGTTATTAATTTCATAATTTTAAGTTTATTCATTTCTTCCCGAAGAAAAATACTGACAGCCAAGCACTGACACCCATTTGTGATAATGATCAATTTAGATATTATAATGAGTTTCAAAAACAAATTTATCATAATCAAGGAACATAAAACCATCTACTAATCACAATGAAGGACAAAGCCAATCCTTTGGGTGCTCAATCAGGATTGCAAGACATTCTAAATAAATGCATAGTCAAGCCGTGTCTTATGGATAATCAATTTATAGCACATTTGCAACAGGAGTAGAGAGAGCTGGCTTGTAGAGCTCCATCTTTCAGAGCAATCATTCGTTGTTTTGGAGTTTGATTAAACTTTGCCTTTTTATGTAGACACACACTTTGGGTGAACTGTGAGTGGCTGCAGCCGCCTGATTAGTCATCTCTGACCACAAACTTCACCACAGGAGATAGATCACCTTCTACTGCTGGCTGGGGGTGGCAGATCCTCAACCACAAAGGGAATGGGGAATAGATTTCTTTCAAGACATTATAAATTAACCTAAGTATGTAAAGATGAAAGAAATTTAAATGATTCTTGTATAGCTATGGTTAAACAGACTCTTGGATTCTAGCTTGATAACCTAACCAAGTATCCCTGATGATTTAAGCAAAGGCATCTTTTAATTCCAGCCCACAGATTAAGCTGAATCCCAGAAACTAGTTAATTCTCTTCTGCTGTGATAAACACCATGAATTGTGGAGGAAAGGGCTTGTTTCTTACAACTCTCAGGTCACACTCTGTCACTGAGGGAAGTCAGGGCAGGAACTGAGGCAGGAGCTGAAGCAGAAGCCATGGAGGGCACTGCTTCCTGGCTTGCTTTCCTTGCTTCCTCATCCCACGTTCTTATAAAACCCAGGACCACCTGTCAACAGTAGGCTGGGCTCTCCCACATTAATCATTAATCAAGAAAATCCCCTTCAGGCCATTCTGACAGAAATATTTTCCCGGTTGAGGTTTCTTCTTCCCAGATGGCTCTAGCTTGTGTCAAGCTAACAAAACCAACCAACCAACCAACAAACCAACCAAAACTAAACAGTACAACATTCATGCTGGACATACGAAGCAGCTAGGGAAGGTTTCTCCTTTCCTCATTTGGTCCTGCTGACCACACAGAACAGTTGTCAGTGTTAAGTATTCCGGCTCTGACAGAAAAGGCTTCTCCAACGGAGGTACTGCGGTTCTGAGGGGAAGGTATCCTGACAGTTGGAAGCCAAGTAATACCTCAGAGTCACACCGCACCATAAACCTTATACAGAGATTCACTGGGCAAGACACAAGAGGGCGGCTACCTCTCCCTGGGCAAGAAGTAATGGGGACTGAGCAGGAGGCAGGCTTTATAGAGAGTTTCTGAGGGGAAGGAGTTTCTCAGGGCAGAGATTTCCAGGGTGGGGAATTGGTGGGGTTTGGTAGGTTTTCAAATCCAGAAGCTGGCTCGGACCTTTTACCCTACTGTGGCCTCTGTCCTGAAGGGATAGAAGAGACAGGCCATTTGCTGAGTGATACTAGGGGTCCCACCCAAGCGTCATTCCTTAGTGAGCGAGAAAAAGGAGGCTATGCCAGTCCCAAAGCTTCAGCAATAGCTTTTGAGATTTCCTTTTTAATCTTTATTACTATGTTGCTCTATTTATTTGTAAGGGAGAAGAAAAAAAAAAAAACCTTCAACTTATCTCTTCCACAATTCACCTGAAATTGTTCTCATCTGCCCAGAAATTTTGAAGATCTTCTGGTCCAATGCCCCACTTTGCCTAAAAACACAATAAAATTGCTTCTGCTTCCTTTCTGTCATATATTCTATATGCTGCAGGTATCCTGAAAGTTCCCTGTGAATCCTAAACGCTGCCTGTCTAGCTCCATATTGAATATTGAACCAGTGGTCTTTACAAACGGCGGGAGGAATTAACTCGGGCACCATTTCGAACAACATAAGGAAGAAAAGTATCCATCTTGTGGTGATCTGGAAATCATAGAGCTCCAACTGTTAAATGACTCTCCATGTGGGGACAACACCAGGGGAGGTGCTGAGACACCCACTCTGCTCCCTTGGTACCTTGAAGACACACTTAGTCATGCACCTAACATTTTTGGAGAACAGCTTAATAAATGTTGCATGGAATCATCTTTCTGATGTCTGTCGGTCTCTATGCTTAGAGATCTTTGCCCATAAGCTTCTTTTTGCATGAGTAGGAATTTCTTATGACAGAGGAAAGCAAGAGCATGTGATCACACTGTAATGTTTCCGGGCACTAGCTTGTAGGAGGTGGCACGTACTTTGAACTAGGAAAAGAGACGAGGGCAGGAAAGATGAGAGAGGAAGTGTCAGAAAAGCAAATCCCTCCTGGACGTGAAACCAATGAAAGAAAATGGTATAATCCAGACAGGCAAGCCAGCTAGCATCAAAATCCTGTAATCTGTTCTTTAACTTAGCTGCTTCCACCTCCATCTGAGTGGGACTTCTCAGGTAGACACATGGTAAGAGGGATGAGGGACACATACGACTAACATGGCATCATTTGATGACAATGGCTGAGTGATGGTGATGTAAACCTGGGGAGGGGGTCACAACCTGTGCCCCAAGTCAGGTCTGGCCACCCATCCTCAGTAAGACAATTAAAAGAGCCAAATAAAAAAAAGTAGAAACTGTAGAAAGGAGATTTATTCAATGTGGCCACATTAGGAAGAGTGACCTAGAGATCCATCAGACTCCACAAGGCTCTCTTTGAAGTTAAGGGTTAAATGGAAGGCCCAGGATCTGGACATTTAAGCAGACGCATCAATGTGTGGTCCCTTCTACCACGAACTCAACATTGTCTGGCCTTTAGTCTCATCCTGTAAGGTGGTATGGTGGTTTGAATATGCTTGGCCCAGGGAGTGGCACTTTTAGGAGGTGTGGCCTTGTTGGAGGAAGTGTGTCATGGTGAGTGTGGATTTTAAGACCCTCCTCCTAGTTGCCTGGAAGCCAGTCTTCTCCTAGTGGCCTTCAGATGAAGAGGTAGAACTCTCAGCTCCTCCTGCACCATGCCTGCCTGGATACCACCATGCTCCCACCTTGATGTTAAAGGACTAAACCTCTGAACCTGTAAGCCAGCCCCAATTAAATGTTATTATAAGAATTACCTTGGTTATGGTGTTTGTCCACAGCAGTAAAACCCTAACTAAGACAGAAGTTGGTACCAGGAGTGGTTCTAGAGTAGCAGAAATATAAGGATGAATCTTTTAAGAATCTGGAATTGGCTTAATAATTCACCAGCATCTTCAACTACTGAAACCTCTCCAGACCCTCTCTCTCCTGGGAGCTCGGAGAATATGGAAGTCCAATGGTGGAAACTATATTTCAAACTTAAAGAAGCAAATGTCTTTGATTATCTTGATCCATCGATTATGATTGGCAATGAATTAGGTGACCCAATGTATGAAATTTTCTACAGTTTGGGGAAAAATGAGGAAAACAATTTTGCTGGTTTGTTACTCTTAGCATCTCTTGATAGAGAAATTGATAGAGAAAAGGAATGAGCTGCATGATAAAACTGACCGGCAACAGATGTGAAAAATAATGTAAAGGTTTCTAAGTGTGCCCTTAAAGAGAGTCTTCTCTCCAGCAGCCATAGATCTCGAGTTGCAGAAAATCAAACTGAAGCCCTCATTCTAAGGTTGGCTGAATTACAGTGAAAATTCAAGTCTCAGCCTCAGACGGTGTCAGCAGTTAAAGGAAAGGCATTAATTGGCAAAGAGTGGGGTCCTATAACTTGGGATGGGGATGTGTGGGATGACCCTGTTGAAACTGAGAACTTTGAATCTTCAGATTCTCAAGGGTTTACCTCACCTGAAAAAGCAGTACCTTCAGCTCCTCCCCTTGAAATATTGCCCTTTTCACATGAGGAAATTAATCCTTCATTGTCTGATAAGCCAGCAGTGACTTTCTCTGAAGGAAATGCTGGGCAAGACAATACTGATGTTCCTCAGGGGCCACCCATAGTTTCTTCTAGACCTAACCAGACTCAAAGCAAAGCAGGCTCCTANAGGGGAGGTAGAAAGTGTAGCCCATGAGGAAATGTGCTACACTACTAAGGAGCTAAGACTTCTACCTCTTTATCTGAAGGCCACTAGAAGACTGGCTTCCAAACAACTGGAGGAGGTTCTTAAAGGCCACGCCCACAAGGACACACTTTCCCCAACAAGGCCACACCTACTCCAACAAGGCCACACCTCCTAATAGTGCCATTCCTTAGGCCAAGCATATTCAATCCACCACAAGTGGTCTGATCTGACAGGTTGTGAGAACTGTGTGAAATCACACTTCAGGAGATAAATTCCTCCTCTTACCGAAGCCCTTTCCTTCCCCTTACACAAAATTCCTGGGGAAATTCTTATTTCTCTACAGTTTAATGTTTCAACAATTTGATAGTCAGGATGGAGAGACAGAAGTGTCTCTTTAGAACAAATTCATTTCTGCCAGGCAGGTGTGTTAGAGGTACCCTGAGAGGGATGATGGAGCCAGGCCCAGAAGACTCGGAGACGACCCAGGCTGTTATCATAGTGGATGAGAGAATGCTTGTAGGTGGGGAGAGGCAACTAGTTCTGAATTAAATATCCATCAGTAGGAATGATGTGGAGAGGAGAGGCAAGCTGCCATGTCTGAAAGGAGTCTGAGGGGAGGTCGAGAGTCTAGACTCTACAGCTCTGAGTGGAAGAAAACAAACGTCCTTGGAGAAAGGCCAGAAGCAATGCGGCTTCTATCTGGGTGTATGTGAGGGGGCACAGTTAAGAAGGTCCTTGTCCCCAATTGGTTCTTGATCGATTAATAAAGATGCCAGTGGATAATGGCTGGGCAAAAAGAAAGAGGTGGCACTTCCAGGTTTCCACAGGCTAGGAGAGAGGAGAGAGCAGGAAGGAGAATTGAGATACTTGGGGGAGAGAGATGGAACAGACTCGGAGCTGTAGGGGAGACTAAGTTGAGGGCAGATTTAGAGGTGTTGAGCTAGGAGTAAAGGTAAGGGCAAGCTAGGTTCAGAAGGCTTAAAAGAACCCAGCCACATAGCCAATAAGGCAGGTTAAAAATGAGCTAGTGTGTGTGTGTGTGTGTGTGTGTGTGTGTGTGTGTGTGTGTGTGTATCTTTCATCAGTGGACAAGAGATAGCTCCTGGGCAGCTGCGAACTTGTGACCAGCAGGGAGCACAAAGAGCGACAGCCAAAAAACTCCTGTTACAGACAGTTTTATAATTCATCCTTTTGTGGCTGAGTAGGGTTTCACAAGCCGCTTTTTCTTTTACTTCATCCTGTTGCTTGGCAGTTCCTACAGAAAAGAGCTAGCTCCGCCTCACTATTTGCATTTAAAGAAGCAATACAAATTATTCTCAAACTTTCCTCCAAAACTAAAACAGAATCCACCATTCCAAACAATTCAGTAAAACCACGTCATCTAGGTATTTCCTCTCCCCAAGATAAAGTCTCGTGCATAACAGCCATTGGTCATCCTGGAATTTGCCCTTGAACTCACAGAGATCTGATTGTTTCTGCCTCTCAAGTACTGGGATTAAAGGTGTTTGCCAGCACTGCCCAGTTAAAAAATATTCTTGTAGATTATGTCTGGCTCAATATTATTTCATCTTCCAAATATCTCTATGTTTTCTCTTACAGAGTTTCAACTTTCCTGGTTTTTGACAGATCAATAAAAACAGAATAAAAAATTTAGAATTGGACTCAAAATCTAGAGAGCCTTGGCATGTGATCGACTTGCCTTTCCTCAGGTCAATAAGGAAAATGATCAAGTATTCAATAAACAGTGTGGGAGCAACTGTGGACCCAGGGAGGAAAAAGAAGAAAGAAAATTGAATCATTCCTCACACATACACAGTATCCTTTCCCACTGGATCAATTATCAAATAGGTCCTGCATGAATCAAGAGTGGGAAGGGCCTCTCTATGAGATATCATGTCTATAAGACACAAAAGAAAACATTGTAACATTAAATTCATACAATCCCTGCTTGGCAGAACCTAGTCCAGCAAAGTCAAGCAGAAAGTAGTCCCAAACTGTCTGAAACTCATTTCACAGTCCACAGCTAATGTCATTAACATCTTAAGATATCTACAGGTCAATAAGGAAGATGCCATTACCAAGGAGAAAACTGGGTAAGGAGTGTGGTCTTAGTTGGGGTTTACATTTCTGAGAAGAGACATGACCCCAGTAACTCTTACAAAAGAAAACACTTGACTGGGGCTAGCTTATGTCTAGTCTGCTATCATCATGGAGGGAAGCTTGGTGGTACACAGACAGATACGGTGCTGGAGAGGAGCTGAGAGTTCCATATCTGGACCTCCAGACAGCAGGAAGAGAGAGACACTGGGCCAGGCTTCAGCATCTGAGACCTCAAAGTCACCCGCAGTGACATACTTCCTCCAACAGGGACATACCTCCCAATACTGCCATTCCCTATGAGGCTATGGAGGCCATTTTTATTCAGACCACCACAAGAGTAAAACGTTCACAGGAAAAGGAAATCCAAGCAGCCTGTGGTGAGGGATAATCAATCTCATTACGATAACACAAATTCAAACTGCAACATGGTAACATCCTTACTAGTAAATAAGCAAATATTTAAGTGTAATTCATATATGTGCCAAAGAAGGGGAATGGACGCTGGAATGTGTAGGTGACAATTTAATCATCAACTTTGTTACTCATTGCACCTGTTTTTCTGAATCAGGACATAGATACCTAAATGCAGTCAGTGGGGAATTGTTAGCCTGTGACATATTTGTGCAATGGAATACTATAAAGTTGTAAAAAGTGAACAGAGTACTTAAGAAATTGATATTGAAAGATTGTCCAAATAGATAACAAGGTAGAAAAAAGTAAGATGCAGACATAGGAGGGAGAAACTCAAAATGTAATACTTTTGTAGTTTAAATCTATGGAAAACACTTCACAGTTACTAGTTTGAGAAGGCAAGGACCAAATACAAGGACAATAAAGGAGAAAACATAAAATATGTAAAGTGTATAACTATTCAATTAATTTTGAATCACAGAACTCAACTTAACTACTAGGTTCCCTGCCTGCCTTATGTCACCCCACAAATGCTCCACAGGTACCAGACTTTGATCTCAGTCCTGATTTAGAATGCTTCAGAGCTTCAGGTTCCTCAGAACAGAGCTCTGAGGAGCATAGGCCGCACATGGAGTAATAAACACTCACTACAAGTGTTAGGTCCATAACATGTTTAAGTTGATCTTCATAGCTTCCTTGGCACCTCATGATTGGCAGCTTCATTTTGCAGAAGAAGAAACAGGACCTTGAATTGCTCTGCCCAGGTCACAAAGTTTGTGAGAAGGAGCCAGCATCTTAACTCAGACTAATCCCAGAGCTTGACTCTTAAGCACAGTACTTCCCCAACACACAGGAGAAAAGATATTGTGCGTATGGCTAATGTCACCAGCAGAAGGAGCAGGAGACTCAGCTCACGCTCCCATGTCTACAGACCCAGTTCTGTACATTGCCCTCTGTTTAGATAAAGCCAGGACATTAACTTACAGAAAATAAAGGTCAATATGAAGCAAAGTTGAAGTATTTATTAAAGATATACATAGTTAAGTATAGGCATAGTGTGTGTGTGTGTGTGTGTGTGTGTATGTGTGTGTGTGTGTGCGCGTGCACGCATGCGCATGCTTGCACATGGGTGCACACATATATGTATGTGTGTTAGACAGGGAAGGGGAAAGCTTAAGAAAAGGAAGTTACAGACTCCTTGTATGGGAAACTTCAATGGAGGAGAGGCATATTTGTGAGGTAAAGGAAAGGGAAGGTGGGGAATTCCAGAAATGGATCAGGATTTTCCCAGAATAGGGTTTATTCCCTTTTTCTATCCTTATATTGAGTTTACCAATATATGTCAGATGCAGAATGGTGATACCATCATAATGAAGAAAAGTCTAGGGGCTGGTGAGATGGCTCAGTAGGTAAGAGCACCCGACTGCTCTTCCGAAGGTCCAGAGTTCAAATCCCAGCAACCACATGGTGGCTCATAACCATCTGTAACAAGATCTGACTCCCTCTTCTGGAGAGTCTGAAGACAGCTACAGTGTACTTACATATAATAAATAAATAAATCTTTAAAAAAAAAAAGANATCTGACGCCCTCTTCTGGAGTGTCTGAAGACAGCTACAGTGTACTTACATATAATAAATAAATAAATCTTTAAAAAAAAAAAGAAAGAAAGAAAAGAAAAGTCTACTTAGTCGTCATCTTAGTCAACCATCTTGGTCCCAGTCTACTTTGAGTGGCCTGGTGCATTTAGTAGTTGAATGGTCATATGGTGTCCTGTATTAAGACAACTGTGAGGTTGCATTAGCCTCGAGCCATTATGCAGTTAGTCTTCATTTCTCTCTAAGCCTGTATCTCCACGTTCTGCACACATTACTTACTGTTTTGTTACTGTTGCTGATAAAAGCTATAAATTGTTAGGTACTTGTGCTACATCACAGAGTTCAATATGCATAAATAAACACAGCCTTATTTAACCTTAATTAAGTCTGAATATATTACCGTTCATAGAATTTTTTTTTATCCAGGGTGACACCAAAATCTGCCCTACTTATGACTATATTATGTGCTATTTTTATGGTCTGAATCTGAATGCCCCCCATAGGCTCACAGTTTGAACATTTGTTCCTTGGCTTGTGATCATATTCGGGAGAAGGGAAGGATAAAACCTTTAAGAACCTACTTATTGGATGCATGTCTTTAGAGATGGGCCTGTGAAGATGATACATAGCCATTGATTCCTGCCTCTCGTTCCCTGATTCCTCCTGGTCTGCCATGATAGGAGCAGCCTCTAGTACACATTCCCACCACCATGAGCCAGCTTTTCCCACAGTACCCCACTCTCCAGCCCAGACTGACTGAAACCAGCAGGTCAAAGAAGTCTGTTATCTCATGAATTCTTTCTGTCAGACCCTGAAGTTACAGAAGTTGAAAGTAACTAATACAGAGAATTGCTACCAGGAGTGGGGTGCTTTGAGTAACTGTAACCCTAGTGACCTACTTCTACTCCTTCCTTCAGGCTTCAGCATCTCCCAGAATAGCACTGTCAGTTGGACAGTAATATTCAAAATATGAGCCTGAGGAGATATTTCAGATAGAAACTGCTAATAGCTGTTTTTCCAAAGTTTCATGAAAAAATATTTAAGGATGTGTTAACACTTATGACTGGATACAAACTGAGCATGGTGCTGCTGTCCCCATTCTGTGAGAAGTTAGTGAACTTTAGTGCTGGTACAATTCCACTCCAGATTTTAATGAGGTATGTTTCTAATTCAACCACAGTGGGTCTCAGCGGCTTGGTCTATGCTCTCTCTGTTAACACTATCAGACAGCCAGTACTGTTATTAATTTAAACATGCTTCTCTTTTCCTAGGCCTCCAAGTGTGTTGTCCATTCCATCAAATAGACTAGTGTGTGCTTTTCCTGCAGGGACTTTCTTCTTAGCTCCCATGAAGAGATGTTTATGTGTAGATACCCTCTGAACTCAATTGTGCATGGAGAAACCATCCCCAGCTGCCAGGAAGCCACATTCAGACACACTATGGCCGCGATTCTATTCATTTCCCCCCGAACCACAAAAATGTCATTTAAGCACATGTACACATTTCACATGCCCATAAAACTAATCCTGAGTTGTACTTTAAGATTAGAGAGAGTACAAAAGAGAAGTGTGCTATATTCTCTTCACTTCAGATTTAGAAAATTCTCCTTATTCTAAAGACATAGTGCTGACATAGGTATGTTTAGTTCCCAGACTCTGTATTATTTTAATCATCAAAGAGTATTTATGCTTCTTAGAACTTATTTTAGTCCATCTAGGGGGTCTGATTCAGAAGGTGTGTATAGCATACCTGGGACCCTGAGCTCAATTCCCAGTACCAGAGGTGAGGGGAGAAGAGGGGGAGGGTGGGAAGAAGAGATGGGGGAAGGGAAAATCTATTAAGCTGGCAAAAAAAAAATATGTCTCATGTAAAGCTTCTACTATGTGACAAACACTCTGCCCTGTGTGGAGGACACATATTGACATCCAGTTCTTCCTTTTAGGACTCTTTCCACTGACCAAGGAGTTCCTTCAGTCATTAGGGCAGAGCTGACTGTGAACTGCAGGCATCTTTCCCATATTTCCGATTCCCAGAAATCATTCCACAAGCTGCCAAATCAGGCAGCTTGGAAAGGCACAGGTAGACAGTTGTGGCTGACTTTGCCGCACCCCAGTTATTGTTCCGGGTGAAAGGCAGGAGAGCGAAGAGGCCGAGAAACAGCAGATGACTCTTTCTAATTCGCTAGCAATTAATTCTTTCACTTGTTTTAAATTAAAATGTTCAGCTTTTCCAAGTCACTCATCAACAACTGTTAACATCAGAGTCTCTTCAGCATTTGGAAGGCACTGAGTGTAAACAGCCCATTACCTTGCAATGAAAGATAACTTGTAAAACCTTGATTAAACAGAATGCTCTGGAATGAGTTTTACTGGTCCATTGATTCTTCCACTTATTAGGGCCTTAGTCAGAAAACCCTGTTTTCCTTCTTTAACACACATGCCCATTTATTTGTTCATTCTATCAATTAATCAACACAACATAGCAGAGTGGCTGTGTATATTTGCTGGAGCCAAACAAGCTGCCTGGATTAGCACTTATCAATTATTTCTGTGGCCAGATGCTTGCCTACTCTATGTTTCTGTTTCCTCAGGTATGAAATGGAGATGACAGAGTCACATACAGAGTCCACAGGATAAGCCTGTCACACAGATGGTCCGTACAGTTGCTATTGTTACTACTATTCACTCCCTCTAGTCTATGCACACGAGAGCAAGAGGCACGATGAGGACAGAGATCCTGGGGCTTTAGTATATACATCAGATTCACCTGAAAGCTTCCTTCTGCTATAGCTTGCTGGGCCACGTAACCAAAGTTTCCAATTCAGAAGGTGGGGTTTGGCTAAAAATGTGCACCTCGAATGAGCTCCAAGTGAAGCTGTGGGTGCAGGGCTCATGGAAAGCCATGACTGGACTCTTGCAGCTTCCATGGATCAGCAGCATCATTGTCATCAGGGATGTGGTAGAAAGGCAGACTCTCCTGGCCTGACCTCAGACTACAGAACCAGAATATGCATTGTGTGAACTCTATATGTGTCCATGTGTATGCATGTGCATGGATGCATGTGCACATGTATGTACATGCATGGGGAAGACCGAGGTCAATCTCAGGTGTCATTCTTCAGGAGACCTTCACTTTGTTGTCTCACTGGGACCTGAGCTTCAGTGATTTTGCTGATCTGGCTGGCCAACAAGCCCATGGATCCTGCTGTCTCTATTTCTCCAGTCCTGGGACTACAGGCATCCCCACACATCCAGCATTTAGCTGGGCCCTGGGGTATCCTGGTTAGTCTTTTTGTCAACTTGATACAAACTAGCGTTATCTGGAAAGGGGAACCTTAATTGAGAAAATGCCCCATCAGATTGCCTAAAGGCATGTCTATATGACACTTATTTTTATTAATTATAGAATTGAGAGGGACAGTGCCACCCCTGGGCATGTGATCTAGGATTATATAATAGACTGGGCTAAAGCCAGGTTGTGGCCCATAACTTTAATCCTGGCCCTCAGGAGGCAGAGGCAGGTGGGTCTCTGAGGGTTTGAGACTAGCCTGGTCTTCTACAGAGTTCCAGGTCTGCCAAGACTACACAGAGAAACCCTGTCCTGAAAAACAAGGGAGAGGGAGAGGGAGAGGGAAAGAGAAGGAAGGAACAAAGGAAGGAAGGAACAAAGGAAGGAAGGAAAGAAAGGAAGGAGAAAGAAAGAAAGAAAGAAAGAAAGAAAGAAAGAAAGAAAGAAAGAAAGAAAGAAAGAAAGAAAGAAAGAAAGAAAGAAAGAAAGGCAGGCTAAGCAAGCTATGGGGAGCCTCCAGGCCTCCAGTAAGCAGCTTCCTTCACGGCTTCAGCTTCAGGTCCTGTCTTCAGGTTCCTGACTTAACTTGCCTCCATGATGGACTGTATAACCTGTAGGCCAAATAAACCCTGAACTCCTTAAGTTGCTTCTGGTCGCGGTGTTTTATCACAGCAATAGAAATGCACACCAAGACATGTGAATCAAACAAGTCTTGATGTTTGCATAGCAAGCACTCTACTGACTAAGCCACCTCCTGGGTCCTAGAGTCTGCATCCTAAGAGGTGATGCATGTGCTCATGAAAGTCTGAAAGGTCTTGCCCCAGTACAATCCAGAATGTCAGGTGGCCCCAAAATAAGGTCATGCTCTATAAAATCAAGCCAGGAAACACAGTCAGGCGTAGTCAGCTGCCATTAAAAAGTCCGATTCTGTCCTGTGGTCTGATTCTGTTCTCCTGCACAGTTCCAGTGCCTGTGCTTGGGAGGTACCAGGAAGTCATGAGTGAGTTCAAGTTCTCAGATAAGCAACTGAACTAAAAATCAATCTTCCATCTAATTTTGCTAAAGAAAACAAAAAAAGAAAGAAAGAGAGAGAGAGAGAGAGAGAGAGAGAGAGAGAGAGAGAGAGAGAAAGGAAGGAAGAAAGGAAGGAAGGAAGGAAGGAAGAAAGAAAGAAAGAAAGAAAGAAAGAAAGAAAAGAAAAGAAAAGAAAAAAAAGAAAAGAAAAGAAAAAAATTATTCTAAGAAACTGAAATATGGAAGCAGAAATGATGACAGATTCGGGGAAATCATGAGTGTAAAAGAACATACTGAAAAAATGCATCATGAGGACTTTTTCCTGGACCTGGACCTGATCTCTTGTTCTGATTGTTTTAGGCCAGTTCTATGGATAACTGTTTATTTTCATGATTGCTCTAATTGGATAAATGGGCCCATTTTTCTGTGGTAAGATATCTGCTTTAAAAGATGGATGGAAAACGTATATAGCCATGCTGTCTCTGTAGTGTTTCTGAATTCACTGAATAACTGTGCAATTTTCTCAAATACAGTTCCCAGAGATGTGCCTGCACTGTGGGATTTGCTCTGGTAATGAATGTTTTCTGTAGTTCCTATTATGGCTTCCAAACAAAGGGCCAGGTTCTGCCCTGACCCCTGAACTGATGAAAAGGGAAGTCTGGCATTCAGAATGGCAGCAGGAACCCTAGCTGATTGCTCAGTCCATGGAATCCAGCTGCTGAGAACCTGAGCTTGCATAGGTTGTTTGCTTATCTGATCATTTTATTCCCTTGTCCTCATGCCTCAAGATCTTCCTATAAAGTTATCAATCCATAATGGATTAATTCATTCATGAGGCTAGAGCCCTCACAATCCAATGATCACCAAATTGCCCACCTGGTAACCTTGGGAACCAAGCTGTCAACCCATGAGCTCCTGGGTCCTGGGTCATGGGTCATGGTGGGGTAGTGACACTTAAGTTCAAACCACAACAACAGACAGTGTTGAAATTTATGAACAGCAACTTGCCTCTTGGACAACACACAAGGCTTATTTTCAAGATGTGCTCCTTTGGTCAGGTATGGTGACACACATCTGTAATCCTAGCACTGGGGAAGCTGGGGCAGTGGGATCTTGAGTTTGAAGTCAGCGTGAGCCACAGAGCAAGGTCACGTCTAGCCTAGGTTATATAGCAAAAACCCTAAAAATGAAGGAAATAGAGCTGGCGTGGTGGCTCAGCTGATAAGGGTTCCTGTCACCAAGCCTCATGACCTGAATTTTATCCCCTGAACTCACATGGTTGAAGGAGAGAACTGACCTCTGACCTCTGCTTGTACTCACACACAGAGTAGATAAATAAAAGTGTAAAATATAAAAGAGATGGATTATTCTGCAGGTGTTAATGTTGTAATCATGTGTAAATATTTGGTACATCTGAACAGTGGGAAATGTGTCATCTTCTACTTCTTCCTTTCATAGACACAGGAAAGTAGGCCAAGAGAAAAGACTATTTATAATGATAGCTCTGCTCCCCTCTTTTTCCTCAGGAACATATCTAATCACATATACATACACATTCCCATACTAGTATATGCATACATACCTGAGAATATACACATACTTACACATATACACAATCATATATATATATATATATATATATATATATATACTCATGCATATACATACTTACATATACTAATATACTCATATATACCCACATGCACATCCTTACACATACATACATACTCTTACACACTACACACATACTCTGCACACAGACATGCACACACACATATATATACACAGACAAGCATACACATGCACACATACATTCACACACACATATATACTCATGCGCACTCTGTCACACAAACATGCGCACATGCGCATGCACACACACACACACACACACACACACACACACACATACACATTCATCCCACCCTGGGATCTCCAGTTCTCAGTACCGCTAGGGAAGTGTGTGACTGTAGCACCGTTTCAGAGGTGCCTGTGTGGTTGTTAATTAGCCTTTCTTTCTCCTTTGAGTTAGGCAGAACTAGGTTTCAAATCTCACTCCGCCACTTCCTAGATGGGAGTCTGGGCAAATTACTTAACCTTTCACAGCTTAGATTCCCACAGCTATAAAATAAAACCAATAATAGTGTCTCTCTCAGGAGACTGTGCTAGGATTCAAATGAGACAAAGGACCGAAACTATTTAGCAAGCGCTGGCACACATGAAGTGCTAAATTAATAATAGTGGTGGTTACCTTTCCTCTTCTATTAACTCTTTCTTTTTTAAAGAAAGGTGTTTCCTTGAGCAATATATCTACACCCAAGACAATACTGAAGTTTCTTGGGAAGGAATATTGAAGAAATAATCCCCTGCTGTGCCCTCGGTTCATGTTGTAGAAAGGGTCCAGCCTCAAATCTGATTGGTCAGTCTCAGTCCCAACCTAGCTGTCGGGGAGCCCAGAACTTAGACTGACCTTCAGTTTCTGAGTTGGACAAAAATCTGTCAGGGCAAATGAGAATGAAAACCTGTGGTGCTGGGTTCTACCCTCTCCTCTTAGAGGGTATTATAAATATAAATACACCTTACACCTTTCATCTACCTGTTATTTTTCAGAATATTTTTCAGGTCCTTTGGAAATGCATCAATAATATGGACAAAGGTTAAGTAAGCCAGGTCCACATCATAGTAATTTGAGGCTCTTCACTGGTTTACCAGAAGGTCTTAAGGAAAAAGAAAGGACTAATGAAAATTAGGTATGGATGCTACTCCAAAGTTAGTTTCCTTGTGAGGTGGTCATGGTGAGACAGAACTCTGGGAAAATATCAGTTGTTTAGCAGTGGGTTACTTCCCATCACTCTTTGGAATGATGTAGAGCAGAGAGGTGTTTGCTGCCAGACCAATGAGACTGGCATGCTGGGGGACTCAGGCACAATCTCTCCTGCTTTCTTAGGTCTTGAGACAAGTGAGTTGAATAGCTCCATTCTGATTTGGTCAAGCTGTTCGGGCTAGTGTAGGAACTTAGCCCAGAGCAATGGCTTCCTGTGAGTCTTAGTTCTCAGCCTTCTGTCAGTCCCCAAACTCAGAAATATTCACTGCAGGACTTGGGAGCTGTTTTTGAAGAGGACCCATACCCCCAGAGATTGCCCCATCTCCTACAACCTCTGTGGAAGAGTAAAAAAATCTGACAGCTCCCAAGTCGGACTCCTGGACACCAGACTGCCAGGCCAGATACACTCCCCGAGCAGTTATTTGAGAGACAGAGATTCACGAGAGGTAAGGAAACTGCTAATTGTGAGGTGGGATCCCTTCCATCAGCAAAAGGAAGACAGCTAAATTACTAGACTTTCCAGCAATGGAGGCGGCATTTACTCAAAACTGTGTAATGAGAGATTTGAGAAGTCTGATTCTCCTCTGAAGGGAACCCACAGAAGTGGTCTCCCCGATGCAAGGTGAGATTAGTGTAAGCAAGGAAGCTTATTCTTCCTCACTTGACCACTGGTTGGTTCTTATTAGTTGGGTCTTGAAAACATGAACACAGGGGTCTGGATTTGCACGAGATACTGGTCAGGCAAGAGGTAAAATCCCTTCCTGTCTTTTGAAGCTCTTAGTGGGTTGGGCGGTTTCCTGTGGTGAGCATCACACTTTGGTTTAATGCTTCTCCATTCCAGCTCTCTTGATATGTTTGGAGAGGTTTTTCCTCATCTGCGTACAACTTTTTCTCATGCTTCTCCAAAGACACCAAGTCCTTTAGTTCCTCTCCCAGTCAGCGACAAATACGGCACACCCTGGCTGGCTGGAAACAGCTGCCAACAGCACCGCACTGCAGGGGCAGCTGGGAATGGTCACAGTCATCACTACTTGGGCCCACTGCTTTGTTCTATGTCACGTATTGTCAGTCCAAACCATTCCCAGTGTTAACCACCTTCCAGGGCAGACCCCTGGGGCAGTGCACCTTCAGAATGTCCTTTGCTTTATTGTCAGCTAAAACTTTATGGTGCAAGCTGAGCATGCCCAGAGGTACTCCTGTCCATCATTTTACTCTCCGTGACCACAAATGGAGCAGACTTAGGACCTGAATGAGCATGCTTAAGAACGGCTCCAGCCCTGTGTGAATGTGGATAGCCCTGAACACAACCCCCTCTTCCCACTGCCCTGGTTTCCGAAGCATTGCTTTGGGAAAAAAACAACTCAGGTGTTATCCTTGCCTGCTGCAAGCAATAGATACCTGACCACTCTGTGTACCAGCTGTGCTTGTTACTCCTTCACATTCACCAGGATGCACGCCTGCTGCCTTCAGCGATGCTGGCATTTCACAAGCCAGCGATCTCCTCACCCACCTTCAGAAGGCTCTTGAAAAGCGAAGGCCCCTGGCTACCCATGCTCATCTCTCATCTAGTGTAAAAGTAGAGACAGCCATGGATTTCCTTCCACGAGTCTCTACCACGGAGTCAAGGATATGAGATTATGCTGTCCTTTATTTCACTTCTTGCTGACTAAGCAGATGCTATGATGTCAAGCCTGGAGGTTGTTTGGGGGCTTGTTTCATGGAGAATGTCTTCTCGGGGCTCAGCAAGTACCTTTGGGAACATCATGATATTCTCTGGCCCCAGTGCTAGGACTAGGGTTGGGTAAGTTAACTACTACCATAACAGTTGGATATATAGAAATGCACACAAAAAAATATTTACTTATTTATTTTATTTTATTATATATACATATTTTTTTATGTCTGTGAGTATTTTGCCTGCGTGTATGTCTATGTATGACATGCATGTCTGGTGCCCAATGAGGTAAGAAGAAGGGATCAGATCCCCTGGAAGTAGAGTTACAGATGGTTGTGGGCCACCATGTGGGTGCTGGGAATTGAACCTAGGTCTTCTATAAGAACATCCAGTGCTCTTAACTGCTGAGCCAGTATCATTACTCCAGCTCCCAGAAAATATTTATTATAAGACTGGCTCATGCAATGGTGGAGCCGAAGCCCGATCTGCTGCCTGCAAGATAGCGGCTGAGGTAAACTCAGGGCTTAGTTCTAGTCTAAGACCAACAGAAAAATCATGTTCTGTTTCTGAAGGTTCCGGGAACAGCAGTTCTGGTGTCTGAAGGTAGAAGGTGGATGTCCAAACACAAATGCAGAGCCAAATTGGCCTTCCTCTGCCTTGTTCTCCTCAACCCTCATGGGCTGGACGGCTTGGATGATGCGCATTGCAAGACTGGAGACGCTCTTCCCTCATCTCCTGACTCAGTCTCTGCTAGAAACACCCTCATGGACACTGCCAAGAATATGTTGTCACCAGCTCTCAATCATTCCCCAGCCCAGTCATACTGACACATCAAAGCAACCTTCACAGATTTATGATCCACTGTTAACCACTCTCAGAAAGAGGAAGTAGGATTTTCCTGCCTGCTCACCCTTCTCTCTTAGGTTGGCTTAGGAACCTGGCCAGCTAAATCTGCATACAGTGAGCACCAGGGGCCTCCAAGAGTTAATTCCACAGATCAGGGTGAACCTCACACAGTCAAAGGGAGAAAATTTACTGCCGGGACACCACTAAGCTGGTTGGCAGGTGTGTGGTTTCTGGCCTCAGTGTAGTTGTCTTTCCTCACACACATCTTCACGGGGGTGGGGTGGAGAACGGGTATTCACAGGGGAGAGCAGGGACCCAGTAGGGGCGGGATGGTTTACAACACTTGTTCTTTTTTGTCTCACTTCGTGTTCAGTTGGCCTTTGCACCATCATTTTCTCCTTTTCTGCAACCAAGAAAGGGTCCTGCAACCATTAGAGTCCCGGTCTAGCCATCAGCTCTTAGATTGTCGCTTCAGACAACACAGAGAGCTGGGCTGGTTTACCTCAGTCAGACAGAATTCATGACAAACAGCTTGAAATGGGTCAAAGGAAAACATTTTATACTGAATAAAGTTACAATCTCTGATAAATGTCTAACAGCTGGAGACCGCTATGGGACTGTAATAAAGCATTTTGGAAACACCAGAAAAAATGCTTGAAACACAATATTTATGGGAGACTTTTAAGCGTATATATCTCAACCTTTGACAGCTTAAATAAAATAAACAGCTAAAATAACCATCATCAGAAGCAAACCGCCTAAATCACAGACTTTTTTTTCATTATAAAGAGAAAATATGCCATCATTTTAGGCTTTGGCAGAACATCTACGAGGGAAAAAAAAAAAGATCATAAATAGGACACAAAAATAAACCCAATAAGTTTCAAATCATAAAAATTTATTTGAGCCATTTTCTCATCTTACAAAAGTAATAAAACTGGAAATTAAACAAACACATAAACCACTCACTTTCAGGTAGAGGGCAAACTCCCAAATAGTTATTATGTCAAAATAAAATAAAGGTCACAGACATAGTCAACTTCAAAAATAATGCAAGTGAGAATGTTTTTCAGATACTGTATGCTGTTGACCACGTGTACTGAAACTAAAGCAGAAAGAGGTGCGGGGGTGAAGGGAGACAGTGCCCTCCAGGCTGGAGAGATCTCACAGAGACGATTTATACGATTTACACAGCGCTCAGAGCACCAAGGAGAATCCCCTCTGAAGACTATAAGGAAAGAGAACACTCCAGCAGACAGCCACCTTCCTTGTGCATCTGAATTCAAGCAGCAAGCACAAAATCTGATAGCTCTGCATTTGCTAACTTATTGAAGAGAAAGGTGGAACCATCCATTGATTTTCATAAAAAAAAGAAAGAGAGCAATAAAGATAGCAGGTGACACGCTGATGAGGACAATAAGACAGCCAGCACTGAAACCATGTCCAAGATCCAAGCTTTATAAAAGATTTATTTCTTTATTTTTATGTGTATGAGTGTTTTGCCTGCACGTATGTGTATAAGTGCTAAGATAGCTCTCATATAAAATCTGACCAAAAAGAAAGAGAATAAGAAAGAAAGAGCATATTGTATATCGAATTTTAAAGCAATCTTAGTCATTCATCTGGAATCACAAACCAATTAAACTGAGTCTATGTTAAATACGTCATGCTCCATAACTCAGAAATGTTCATTCCCAGTAAGCAAAGTAATGGAACTGAAAAAAATGTTATTATGCAACATGACACACCAATTCTTCCCAGTGGGTGAGACTTTGCTTACAATCACTATAGGTGAAGAATAATCTTTTGAACATATTTAAAACTTTGGACTGGGGGTGTAGTTCAGTGCCGGCATCTACAAGGTTCTCTGGGTCTGATCCCCAGCCTTGCAAAACCCAGCCAAAACAATGCAACTTCTTTCTGCTTGAGTTCCTCTGTCAACTTGGAAAAATAAAAAGATCCACTGGCACCTCTGGCTACAGTCAACATGGAGAAATGGTAGGTGATATATAATACGAACAATGAACAGAATAACTGGCCTCCGAAAGAAGAAATGGGAGCTACAAGGGTGGCAAGCAAGGACCTGGGGTAGGAGTATCAGACCTGCTGGCTCTATGGCTCAAACTCGGCATTTTCTGTCTTTGGGGAGGTAATATACACATGGTTTGGAATCTACATGGTATAGGAGGCAATGACTAAAGTCATTGCAAAAAATTAGGACCTTGACGGGTGTCCCAGTCAGCTGGTAACAAGGACGATACATTCTTGGCCCGAGAAAGGTTATAGGAAAACTTGAATCTGCAAAATAGTCTGATCAGAAGAAAAGCTCCTCTTATAGAAACCCACCCTGGAGCCTGAACTCTGCTTCAGTGTAGAAAATGTAGCCAGCTGTTGTGAGCATACCAAACCAGCAAATTCCTAGGGTGGTCAGCAGAGGAAACTGGCATTCAACAGCTGAAGCGCCTCTAGGCACGTTCAGGGCCATGGCCCGATTTAGTATGATCTGGGTTTAGTATGGTTATTAGTGTGCATGTGTGTGTGTGTGTGTGTGTGTGTGTGTGTGTGTGTGAGAGAGAGAGAGAGAGAGAGAGA